>NC_064851.1:145517283-145747283 GCF_024139225.1 Suncus etruscus
CTATTTGCATTGATTATATATGCCAGAAACATAATCTTCAGGAGGGTCCTTCTGCACATCAAATGACCCATTTCAATGGCAAGTAAGTGAGAGTCTAGTTTCATAGATTCCTATGACCCTATTACTTAGCCTGTTGAGTCAAAATACTAAACGCAGACCTCTATGACTATGAACAGATGGTACTTTCAAAACAATATGTGTAGGAGCTACCTATGCCTACTAAACAACTGTATCAGACTATGTGGATGTCTGTGTAAACATGTGAGAAAGCAAGTAGTTGAGTGACTTAGCTGAGTCCTATCAGAGATGGAGTTTTAACCAGGGTGGATGGTGTATAGGATTCCACACATTATTACATAAACACCACTTCTGCTGATTGTACAAGTTTGGAGATAAAATATGTAAAAAAAAATTTGTAAATTTATATTGGAGCCACTCTGGCATAATGGACAATAGAATGAATAAGTAGGTAGAGTACCTGCACCTTGTGGAGCTTCATCCTGGCAGGACAGATGGCCATAGAGTACAAACATTCTAGAGAATGATTGAAATAAGAATATGAAGTCCATGGTGAAAGAGACATAGAGGTGACAGTCATTCAGAGGATAAAAGGAACAGGTACTAAAGGAGGCCACATGTGACCTGAGACCTCAGTGGTGGGCAGAAAAGAATATATGTTAACGATCTCAGCCAACCCATCCAGCTCTTCCTTTCTAGAAACCCAATACACATAGTTGTTCTAGCTATGGTGGTCAGAGCCATTATGTCTATATAGCAAAGACACTTGTGACATTAAATCATAATTTAATAAATTATGAAATCATTAGAAGAAAAAAAATTTTTGTAAGAGAAACACCTTTCTGACTGGGGACTGGGGAATTTCCCCATCTCTTTAGCTCCCCAGGAGAAGTAGGGGGCAGTCAAGCAGTTCTCCCCACAAGTAGGCAAAGCCTGGCAAACACCCATACTTCCCTGAGCCACATTCTGATGAGGAAATCGTTAGCAGTAAAAGCTCCCAATGGGAACCCCTTCTGTTTTGCTGATCTTGTAAATCGTCTACATTCAACGTGTCACAGGCATGTCTTACAATACACAAGATAATGCCCAGATTTTGTAGAGCAAAAGCATATTAACCTTTGTATACTCTAGCAGGGTTCCCACAAAGAATGTCTGGGGAAGACTGCAGGGCTCACGGTAATTGCTTGCCATGTGGGTAAATGATCCTGAGCTGTGTGAAGATAAGGAGAAGCCGCTGAAGGCAAATCACCTGGGTTTTATTATGCTTGCCCTAAAAAATAATTAGCATGGCCTATGAAATCATACTGTGATGCATGTGTCCTGGTGCATTTACCTTTTCTTTTTTCCAGAAAAAAATGATAACCTACCGAAAATAGGTGTGTGCCTGTTTTCCTGACATTCAGAGCAAAATGAAAATGTTAAAATAAATACCATCAAAAGCAACATGGTTAACTTAAGGTGATAACAGTGATTGATAGTTATTCTCCTACCCATTCTAAGCTGGGGCAAAGCCATCTCTCTCACCACATATGGCTCCAAGTGGAGATCACCTGCTTCAGTACATTTAGGAGACAACCTCAAATAAATAAAAAAGTTGCATACTTCTGAGGTCACCTCTTAGAGTTTCCAGAATTCTAACAAAAGAACAAAATTTTCTAGAGAAGTCACCAGTTCACACCTCAGGCCCCTTAGATAGCTGAGAAGCAATAGAGGGCCAATATGTGGCCTGGTTCCTTTGCAGAATTAGCCCTAACAAATTTAAAGATATTTTAAGTTATTTTTCTTGTTAAAAACAGAACATAATATGCATTTCATAAAGTATAAAGAGTTGAATATAAATTTCCTAAGTGTGTCCAGCATCATGAACACATTTGTTTTGTTTTAAGCCTATGCATAGACATTTACTTGGTCTGTGGATAATGAATTGGATGAGTAGAAATCATTTAATTGTTTAATTCTGGAAACTCCTGCACATGAATGAATATCTCAGGAGATCAAGAGCACCAAACAGTACAGGAAGAAACTAGTTGTGATGCTTCCTGCAGATGAGAGGAACTAATCATAGATTGTAATCCAGCAAGAGAGGGAAGGGAAGATCAGGCTACATTACTAGGGTGACCAATGCTGGAAATAGTACCTGTAACAGAAAAGGGAATGAGTGAATGAGAAGGCATAAATACCCAAATGTCCAACAGAGAGTTAACTGACCTCAGGAGAACATTTTCCCTCCTCATCAACTGTGGGCCTCAAATTCTTGCATTTAAGTGAGAAAACCTGACCAAGTGGACTTGCAGACAGAAATTTGTATAGAATATCAGACCTTGCCAACACCACCTGCCTCACACTGGAGAACTTCTATCAAGTATTCCAGTATATGGTTTATGTCTGCTCAGGTTGCCACAACAATTGCCACAAACTAATGACTCCAGCCACAGAAATAGATGCTCGCCCTGTTCTGGAAACTAGATTCCTATGGTTATGGTGCCTACAAGTCTATTTTTATTGAGATCTTTTTTCTTGGCTTAAGGACTTCCCTATGAGCTTACACAGAGAACTAGAATTGTTTTATCATCTTTGAAGTTCTTCAGCACAAGGGCTTCACCCTTGTGACCATATGTAACCTTCATTACTTGCTAAAAGCTTCCAAACACAGTTGCATGGCAGAGGTTTGTGCTCCCACAGTGGAATTTTGGGTGAGAAGCAGGTGGTCATAATTTAGTCTATAGTAGATATCAGTGATCTGTAATTATCTCTACTTTCCAGCTAATTGAAGGAGAGAGCAGTTATCTGACACAACAGATCAGCAACAGAAGAAGGGCAGTGAGGCCTGAGAGCCAGATCTCCTGTCCCCACAGCTTATTCTCAGTTCACAAACCTCAGAACTTTGTTTTGGTTCAAGAGTCTCAACAGCCTTAAATCAGAGTGACCTTTTTTTTCTATTCAGCACAAAGAAACCCCAGATCTCACCAGATTCCACCCCCACTGCAAGATTAGCAGCTCACTGCTCACTTTCTCTTCCTGTAGAGCTTCCCATCTCTCCTCCTAGGACTCCCCGCTTTCAGTGGCCTTGGTTCTTGAACCTCTCTGGCTTCATGTCTCTCCTACATTACCCAGTGAGAGTACTTCTTGCTGGCTGTACTGATAATTTATTTAGTTTTGCTAAGTGTTCCCAAGGAAGAAGGAAGGGGGAAGGATTAAAAGAATAAGGGTCACTGTCTTTGAAAAGTCTACCCATAATGTTCAGGTACATTCCTTTTTCTGTTAGCTAAGCAGCTTTCCCAGCCAAGAAAATAATCAACCTGCAAGCATCTCCCAAGTCTTGAAAGAGCAGATGTATTTTATCTCTCCTTGGTGATGGCTCTGAACAGCTAATGCTCTTGCACTTTAAGCTTGAATAAATTTTTGTTCACAGCAACTAAGGTTTTGTTATTCCCCCTGTTAAAGTTTTTGTAGCCCTGGAAAATAAAAGAAGCCTCAGTCAAAATAATGGGCAGATAGCTTCTCTCTCAGATGCTCATTAGGTATGGAAGTTCCTGTTTGGAGAGAGTTATTCTCAGATCTTGAATTTTCTCCATGCTTCCCTGGCAGAATTGGCCCAAATTCCTGATTTGACCAGTGAAATGAAAAGGGATGTCTACAGAGTGGTTTTTCTACCACTAGGACATGGACTGGTGCCAGTCCTTGGTGTGATAAAGGTTAATGACCAAACTAGGGGATTGTTAGGATCCTAGGAAAACTTAAGACTTTATTAATAAATAAAATCATATAATGAGAACATCTCTTTTTCAATGCATATTAGCTGTGTTTAAATATAGTTGGGATGCTCAACACTGTAGCTGCCACCATGCAACCAGGAGGCACCCACTTCAAAACAAAATGGTATTTATTTCTCATAATGACAGAGGAGAAAATTAAAAAGACCAGAAATACTTTAATGAAAAATTTTACTCCTGAATTTAGCACAGGGAGCTGTCTTTGGAACTCCCCATCCATTAAACTTCAAGTTACAGTTAGTTAGTTAGTTAGTTAGTTAGTTAGTTAGTTAGTTAGTTAGTTACTTTTGGTGTTGAGGCCACCCCCTGAGGTGATCAGGGTTTATACCTAGCTATTTCTTAGAAATCACTATTGACAGTGCTCATAGAACCATATGGGGTACCAGAAACTGGATCTGCATCATTCTCATGCAAGGCAAGTGCCCAACCCACTTTCTAATTGCTCCAGCCCAACTTCAAATTACTTAATGTCAAAAGCAACAGAAATGATACTTTTTTCAGAAAGAGTTAAACATTAATTATAATAATTTTAGTATTATTGATATATTAATAATGTTGTCATTATTAGTTAAAGAATTAATCTCTTTTAAAGACTTGTTATGGTGAATCTGGTATGGTAAGACCACTCATTACCCTTGGATCAGGTCAAAACAGACTGAGCCTTTTCTCATTTTCTATTCATGTCTGCAGACTCGGAACTGTAATTTAAAGTAACAGAGGCTTACCAGAAAGGTTACTATGAGGACATTTCCTATGATTTTCACCTCCACATCCATTCTAAGGCTATTGTTTTGTTTGTTTGGTTAGGTTTTTATGTTTGTTTGTTCAGTTGGTTGTTTGGTTTCAGTTTTGGGGACACACCTGATGGCACTCAGATATTAATGCCTGGCTCTGCACTCAGAAATCACTCCTGGCAGGCTTGGGGAATTATATGGTATCAAGATTTTGAACCTGGGTGGACCATGTGCAAGGCAAGTACCCTACCCTCTGGTCCCATGTAGGGCTATTGTTAACTATGCTATATGAGTGTCTTCTGTGACAATTTTCTAACAGTTACTTCATTACTAGGTTTAAGAATGTGGCTGGTGGAGTTTGAAGTCCTGTACCATCTTCACCACTAACCAACTGAACTATAAGCTGAAATCCTAGAAGGGGAAATACATTTTAGATTATTTTTTCCAGGAGCTAGTTTTTTCTAAGTGTATGCACACTTAGAGGTTGACCCTCAGAGGTTGGGCTGGGGACCTTAACTAATTTTACTCAAGAAATGATTGGAAGTGGTGATATGATATAAGAGATATAAATTAACTTGGAAAAATGCCTACAAGAAGAAATGCCAGCTATCCAAGCTTACATTTGCGGTTCCAGAGAGTAAAACAAAATTCCAGTGATAAGAAATAGGACTCCTCGATGCCAGAATTTCTGTTCCTCTTATACTGGTATGTTGGGGGCACTGGACTGGACAGCTAGCCAAAGACCCCCTGACCAGGGGACTAGATCCCCCATGCCAGAATGGCCTTCAGGCCAAACCTGGTAACCTGGGCCCTGGGGGGATGGGGGTGGAGGAAAACTCCTCCCCTATGCATGCACAAACTGCAAAGGTGAGAGCTGGGTTCAGAGACCCCACATGCCAGGACAGCTAGCTAAAAGGAAAATTCCCATTTGCATACCAGACCCCCTGCAGGGGTGTCTTTTCTTACTGATAACCATTTTCAAAAGCATACCCTTTTTAACATCGTCCAAAAATATTCTTAATTCTTGACTATTTATAGGAAATGAAATGGAATACCCTATATATGGAGGATAGGTCTCTGAAGTCAGTGTATATGTGAACGTTACTTTCTATACAGTGGTCCTCTCTGACTGCCAAGCCTAATCCATAAACAATTCATCTATACAATGTAAATAGCTCCTCTTATTTATTGACCCTCCCCCACTCAGAGACCCTTCTGCTCCCTCATCTCCCAACCCAGATTTGTTATAGTCCCCTTATTTAACCATCTTTACCCTCAGTTCTTAACTCATTAGGCACCAAGACCGACCTCCTGCCCCAAAAGATCACCATCCAGCTCCTCAATGAAAGACACCCTCTTGATCCCTCATCTTGTGTCTCAGCAAGAAACCACAACCAACATGCCTGCTGACTCAAGCTTTGTGGCCCCTCTCACCCCAATCAAATTGTGGACTGTTGCATGATACCGGAATCAGCTTCAGCAAAACCCTCAGCTCAAGGACACTCTGAAATGCTGCAAATCATATCTCAAACTCAAGACCAAGGTCTGTGATACAAAAAGGTGCCTTGGCTTTCACTCCCCACAAGAATATCTCAAAAGACCTAATTGGAAGGCCTATATTGCCTATGTAAACCTTTATAATAATGCATCTTAAGATGTATATTCCCAAACATACAGGTAGCCTCCCCCATCACTTTTTTTCTTCAAATACCTTTATTTTAATTTATTTTTTATCTCAGTTTTATCTATTTGTTCTATTTTTATATAGACATACTTTCTCTATCCTCACCAGTTTTGGTGCTGCTTGTTACAAAAACCAAGAAAACTTCTTGCCTGGGATAAAAGCTCAGACCACACCACAGGCACTGTGTGTAGCCTGTCATCCTTACCCAGAATAGCACCAGCAATACAAAAGGACACCATACATTTTTGTGTAGGCACAGTAAATAAGGGGAAATCATAGACACAGAAACAAGATGTTATCTTCTAAGGATAAGAACTCACTCTTTTTATACAAGGGTGCCTCCCATCCTGGACATATGTCATGTGGATACAACTCAGTATCCACGAGATTGGACAGTGTTAGTTAATTCTCAAACCCCAGATCCCAGATGTAGAACTGAAACAGCTCCCTGCAACAATACCAGGAACTAAGCTCCGTTGGGAGATTTACTTGTGCCAGTGTTAATATAAAAACGAGGACAGCGAGGAAATGACAACTTGACCTAAGACCAGGAGGTCCTATCACATCACCTAACACTAAGTGGAAATCAGAAGATGTATTGTCCTTTGAGCTATAAAAAATAAGAGCACTAACTACAGAAAACTGACTTTGACAACCATGACTTGGAAGATCTTACCTTGAGACCAATAACGAAAACCCTACCCTAGGCTGTAGCCCAGGACTCTTAGAAAAATCAAGATTTCTTAGTACAGAGGCCCAATTTTGACAACAGAGACTGAGGAGAACCTTTGGAACCACAATTTCCTAGACTTCAGCTTAGGGAACGAGCAAAATCATAGAGCACATGATACAGAAAACTGAACACACCAACAATGATGGAACAGAACCTCAAGAACCATAAAGACTCGATCCTAGACCTTGTCCTAGGACCTGAACAAATACGAAGACTGGTAGCTACAGTGGCCTTATTTTCTCATCCACAACTGAGAGGAAAGTTTCCTGACACCACAAAAAAATCCCTGGGATATGGCAATGAGTATGTATGGAGCCAGTGGTTGTTCCCATGACAATATGCTTCAAGAATCTCTTAGGCCACGGGACTTACCTTCCTTCCCCAATACTTACTGTGCCTATGCAAAAAAAAAAAAAAAAAAAAAAAAAAAAGTGGGAGGAACACCAAACCCTGCCACTCAAGCATTCCTTTTTCTTGTTTTATTTTATTTTGTTTGTTTTTGATATTATTTTCCTTCTCTTTTTTCTTCCACTTGTTTCTTTTTCACTCTTGTGGATATTATTTGGTGATTTTTTTTTAGTAGTTGATACCAATTTTTTTCTCTTTTTCTTAACCTGTTTATCTCCAACAGAATTGCATAACTTGAATCATTAAGCCTCATAAATTGAGGAGGGAAAATGATGATACCAGGACCAGTCATATGAACATGTAGTGAAAATAAAATATGATCGGACTGGCCCCAAAGTCAATGACAACAGAATAGATACCCAATCTACAACAAGCTGTAAAGTGGAGACCAGTTACACTAGTACTTGGGGGGGGGGTAAAGGAGGGAGATATGGAAGACATGCTGGGAACAGGAGTGGAGGGAGGACAGCATTGGTGATGGGAATGCCCTTCATTCACTGTCACTATGTACCGTAAATAATTCTGTGTAATGAACTTCAGTCACAATAAAAATAAAAAAGAAAAAGAAAAAAGAAAATAAATAGGACTCCTGACATCCGAGGGGCACGGTGGGGGCACGGGTGGGGGCATGGAGGAGCCGTGGCCGAGCAAGTGGAGCCCCGCCGGCGGTCACCATGTGGCTGCTGTGCCAACTGGCGCACCTGGTGCTCTTCTGCCCCTTCTCCAAAGGGCTGCAGTGTGACCAGTACCACAAGGGCATCATTTCGGGCTCTCTGTGCTAGGACCTGTGCAGCCACCACAAGGTGCAGTGGGGGAGGGGGCTGCCTGTCCTCTGAGCCAGGCCGCCAGGTATATAGCGGACTAAGGCAGGACAAAAAGGTGACCATCAAGTGTGGCATCGAGCCTCATCTGCACGCCAAGGTGGCAGCAGCAGGCGGGACCCCAGGGAGCTGGTGCTCTTTGACAAGCCAGCCCAGGGCACATCCATCTCAGAGTTCCGGGAGATGACCCTCAGCTTCCTCAAGGACAATCTGGGGGACTTGCCATCTCTGCCAGCACTGGTGGCTCAAGTATTGCTCCTGTCCAACTTCAACTGAGATAGCCGTGTGTCCCTGGCTGAGGTCAAGTCAGTGTGGGCCCTGCTGCAGCACAACGAGTTTCTACTGCTGCTGGCATTGCACAAGGGCCATGCCTCACCGCTGAGGGGCTACTGCAGGGACCTGTACATCACAGAAGGGGCACCGCAGAGCACCTGGTATGTGCCTGTGCTGCCACCCCTGCTGCGCCCACTGGTGCCGCCTGCACTGCCCTGGGCTGTGCAGCGCTGGCTGGGCCCGGGGTGGCCATGGCAGGCCAAGATCACCGTGGGCTGCTGGAGTTTGTGGAGGAACTTTTCCATGGCACCTACGGCACCTTCTACATGTGCGAGAGCACCCTGGCCAATGTGGCATGCACGTCCAGCTACGACTTCTGCATGGCTGACCTGCAGCATGTAGTGCCCAAGGCGGCTGTGGGGTGCTTCCTAGGTGGCCGTCACTGTGTGCACAACGCTGACTGCACCTATGGCCGCCACTGCCAGGCACCCCGTGACCAACTCATGCACCAGTGCAAGGGTGACCTGGTGCAGCCCAACCTGGCCAAGGTATGCGGGCTGCTGCAGGACTACCTGCTGCCAGGCGCCCCTGTGGGTCTGAGGGCTGAGCTGGGCCGCCAGCTGTGCACCTGCACCACGTTCAGTGGGCTGGCCAGCCAGATGGAGGCGCACCATGCGCTAGTGCTTGGCCACCTCAAGAGTCTGCTCTGGAAGGAGCACCCCCATACTACTGACATACTACTGACGGCCAGACTGGGGACACTGTGGGCCAGTGCTGGGTGGTACTGGAGGCTGTGGCAGGTGGGGCCAGAGCTGGGCTCAGGGTCGAGGTAGGGTGAAATGGGCTGGGGCTGGAAAGCTTCCACTGTAAGGATCGTTTCAGCCATATTAAAGCCTGGGAAAGCCGCTACAAAAAAAGAGAGAGAGAAAAAAAGAAAGAAAGAAAGAAAGAAAGAAAGAAAGAAAGAAAGAAAGAAAGAAAGAAAGAAAGAAAGAAAGAAAGAAAGAAAGAAAGAAAGAAAGAAAGAAAGAAAGAAAGAAAGAAAGAAAGAAAGAAAGAAAAGAAAGAAAGAAAGAAAGAAAGAAAGAAAGAAAGAAAGAAAGAAAGAAAGAAAGAAAGAAAGAAAGAAGAGAAAGAGAGAGAGAAAGAGAGACAGAGAGAGAGAGAGACAGAGAAAAAGACAGAAAGAGTAAAGAAAGAAAGAAAGAAAGAAAGAAAGAAAGAAAGAAAGAAAGAAAGAAAGAAAGAAAGAAAGAAAGAGAGAGAGAGAGAGAGAGAGAAAGAGAGAGAGAGAGAAAGAGAGAAAGAGAGAAAGAGAGAAAGAAAGAAAGAAAGAAAGAAAGAAAGAAAGAAAGAAAGAAAGAAAGAAAGAAAGAAAGAAAGAAAGAAAGAAAGAAAGAATGAATGAAGGAAGGAAGGAAGGAAGGAAAGAAAGAATGAAGGAAGGAAGGAAGGAAGGAAGGAAGGAAAGAAAGAAAGAAGGAAGGAAGGAAAGAGGGAAGGAAGGAAGGAAGGAAGGAAAGAGGGAGAGAAAGAAAGAGAGAAAGAAAGAAGAAAGGAAACAAAGAGATAGAAAAAAGAAAGAAGAAAGAAAGAAGAAAGAAAGAAAGAAGAAAGAAAGAAAGAAAGGAAGAAAGAAAGAAAGGAAGAAAGAAAGAAAGAAAGAAAGAAAGAAAGAAAGAAAGAAAGAAAGAAAGAAAGAAAGAAAGAAAGAAAGAAAGAAAGAAAGAAAGAAAGAAAGAAAGAGAGAAAGAAAGAAAGAAAGAAAAGAAAGAAAGGAAAGAAAGAAAGAAAGAAAGAAAGAAAGAAAGAAAGAAAGAAAGAAAGAAAGAAAGAAAGAAAGAAAGAAAGAAAGAGAAAGAGAGAAAGAAGAGAAAGAAAGAAAGAAAGAAAGAAAGAAAGAATGAAAGAAAGAAAGAAAGAAAGAAAGAAAGAAAGAAAGAAGAAAAGAAAGAAAGAAAGAAAGAAAGAAAGAAAGAAAGAAGAAAGAAAGAAAGAAAGAAAGAAAGAAAGAAAGAAAGAGAGAGAGAGAGAAAGAAAGAAGAAAAGAAAAATAGACTCCTTACTCTTCTTTGGTAGTGAGAAACTGATCTGATTTTGGAAATATGGATAGCAGAAAAATTGTATTTTTCATAACTCCTTTTGCTATTCCCAACTCAAAATGATTTACCTATTATAGCTCATCTGTGTATTATATATGCTCAGTAATGCTTTTGTCACGAATATTTCCTGTATTTCTTTGGATTTGGACATGGGACATAATTGCAAAGCCTCAGTCTTCTAAAACTATGAGATGCCAATCTTATTATAGAAAAGGAAAATGAAACCCCGTTAATGAAATGACCCATGTTTGACTCCCAATTCAGTGCTCTTTTCAGTGATGGGCTAAACTGAAGATTCTTGCTGAAAATGAACTTACAAAATAGAAAGACTGAATCCTATTTCCAACCATTTCTCCTTGACATAAACTGCCATCAATAAAGGGTATTTTCCTCAATTGACCATTTTTTTCAGCAAGTATCCTCTCTGAACTTTCATACTCTGTAGGGCCTGATTTTCAACTATCTTGACTCAATTAATTGAAAAAATCCTTCTACTATATTGTTTCTTATTTTGTACCATTTCTTTGTAGCATAATTAAAAAGTCATGACAATTGATTAAAAAAATCACAAGATACTTTATTCAAAAGATTACATTCCTGTGAAGAGGCAACTTGAGAAAAGAGGCGATTTTTGAAAATATGACAAAATTTTGTGCAGTCGGAAAAGTGAATGTTCCTGGAAGCAGCTTACTCAAACAATTTTTAATGTAAACAGTAATCCTCTAGGTAAACCCTATAATAGGACTATTTCCCTATATATTCTTTATTAAATATTAATGCAAATGAAACTGAATAAGTAGTCTCAATCAGGCCTCATTAGAGAAAGGGCACTCTGAAATTCCCTTGCAATTCACAATGACTTTTCCCAGTTCCTTGATCACAAGGAATGATACCATCAGTTGAATATGCCCAAAGCCAGAAATTATTTTAGGACTTTCCTTTTCTTTCCTTTTATTCTTCTCTCAAGTCTATCTCCTTAAGCATTCTCTCTGAACTCTCCTTTACCTTTTTCCCAAGATCACCAGATATTTTCAGAGGAGGATAAAATGTTCTTTCTACTCTAATTATCTTAAAGCTTATCATGTGAAACATCCTAAAAGTGAACTTCTTAATGACTTAGATTGTGCATGCTTTCCCTTTCATTCGTTTAGACTCCTTGGCTCTCTTCTAGAAAGTTCTGTTTCTCACTGTGAAATTTTCCCCATTCTCAAAAAGACAGGGGTTCCCTCTGTGCATTCTTAGTATGTTAAGAAGCACCTTTCTATGTTTTTCTGCTTTCTATGGGTTGAGTCCCTTATCAATTTCAAACAATTATTCAAATGAGAGAGCACTACCTCCAGTGCACCAGATCATGGTTCAAATGCCTTATTGTTGAATAATTGTTGAGACACTAATAATATTGTTGAGACAATATTATATTATGTATAATTACATATTAATCTAATAATAATGTTGAGAACCACCAATTTTATTCTGAGTGTCAAAAAGTTTATAAAAAGTATAAGAAGGGGGACCTTCTGGCCTTCTAGCTCTTGAAGGATCTCTTTCCTTCCTGGGGGCCGGGAGGTTCTGCCAGCATGGGGTTTGGCAGCCCTGCGCCATGCCAAAGGCCTCTTTAACCAGGCCTAGGAAGAGGTGCAGGACATGGGCCACCCCAGCACCCCTCTTCCTCCTTCCTCCAGAACTCCAGGGCTTCCCCTGGGCCACATGCCTGGACAAGCCAGCAAGGTGGGTTTCTTGGAGGAGCTCATTGGTTACCCTAGGCTTTCCACCATTTCCCTCCTGGCTCCAGAGGGAGGGTTTGGGTGGGGGCTTTGACCTTCTAGCCTTCCAGTTCTTGAATGATCTCTTTCCTTCCTGGGGGCCGGGAGGTTCTGCCAGCATGGGGTTTGGCAGCCCTGCGCCATGCCAAAGGCCTGTTTAACCAGGCCTAGGAAGGGGTGTGGGACATGGGTCACCCCAGTACCCCTCTACCTTCTTCCTCTGGAACTCCAGGGCTTCCCCTGGGCCGCATGCCTGGGCAAGCCAGCAAGGTGGGTCCCTTGGAGGAGCTTATTTATTTCCCTAGGGGGAAAAACGTATAAGCAGGGGCCAGAGCAGTGGCTCTAGTGGTAAGGCATCTGCCTTGTGCGCTAGTCTAGGACAGACCGCAGTTCAATTCCCCTAACATTCCATATGGTCCTTTAAGCCAAGAGCGATTTCTGAGTGCATAGCCATGAGTAATCCCTGAACATCACCGGGTTTGGCCCAAAAACTAAAAAAAAAAAAAAAAAAAAAAAAAAAAAAAAAAAAAAAAAAAAAAAACAGTATAAGCAAACACCAGGAACTGACTTTTCTCAAGATCCATAGCAAACTTATGGTCCCTCACTAAGAGTTTTGCTTTTCATTAGAAAGGCTTCCCAGATAATAGTAAGAAAGAATAAGGTAACTGAAATATAGTTTATATATAAAAAAGAAAGCAGGATCTGGAGAGATAACACAGCAGTTGTGGGTTTGCCTTGCACACAGCTGACCTAGGATGGGAGGTGGTTCAAATCCTGGAACCCCATATGGTCCCCTGAGCCAGCCCAGAGGGATATCTGAATGCAGATCCAGGAGTAACCCCTGAGGACTGCCAGGCGTGATCCCCCTCCTTCAATAAAAAGAAAGCAAAATAATTAGACAAGCAGTGTAAAAAAAAAAAAACCCAAATGCTAGCTAATTGATTAAGAGAAAACTATCATATGATAAGGCTGAAAAAGGCAGTACAAAACTAGAGAGTCCATATAATAAAATAAAATGAAGCAGCATTATCATTTTAAAAATAAAGAGATATATAGTTTAAAAGTAAAAACTTTAAAATTAATATGAATTACAAAATCAAATTAATTATGTGATGAGTTCGTTGAGATTACAAAGATTCTTGTGACTCAATATTGTCTTTAGTTACAGATAGCTTCAAGGATATACAGAGCATGAGATGGAATGGGAGGTCACCTGGCTTACAAAATAGTTTCTCCCTGAGTGTTTCCAGGTTTGAAGGAAAACAAGATCAGCAGCTAAAATCCTCTGGGAAGCAAACCTGAGCTCAAGTGACCAAATTTACATAAAGAGTAATTCAACAGCCAGGAAATTCTGTATGTTTACTTAAAAAGCATTAAACCTCACAAATTAAAGCAATAACAACAATTTGTATAGAAATAAAAAATATATTAGGAACCCAATACTGACATGAGCTTTAAAATAAACAAGATGTACCAGAAATATGGACAAGGAAATTATCATAGTAAAAATTTACATATCATACCAATTTCTTGGAAGAGAATATAAAACTGCTAAGAATTTTGTACACATGCAAATCCTCTCAAATATTAAAGAGAGGCCAGTGTGGTGGCACAAGTGCTAGGTCTTTTGCCTTGCACATGGTTAACCTAGGATGGACCATGGTTCAATTCCTCGGCGTTTCATATGGTCAACCAAAACAGAAGTGATTTCTGAGTGCATAGTCAGGAGTAACCCATGAGTGTCACCGGGTGTGACTCCACCTCCCCCCCAAAATAAAACCAAAAAACCCCCAAATATTAAATCAAAGCCTTGAGCTACAATCATCTAAAGCAGGGGTCCTCACATTTTTTAAACAGGGGGCCAGTTCACTATCCCTCAGACCATTGGAGGGTCTGACTATAGTAAAAACAAAACTTATGAACGAATTCTTATGCACACTGCATATATCTTATTTTGCAATGAAGAAACAAAACAGATACAAATACAATATGTGACCCGCAGGCCATAGTTTGAGGACCACTGAACAGAGTGTGAAATTAAAAAAAAGTTTGAAATTAGTGGAAGAATAAAATAGTGATAAAATAAAAGAGATGCCACATAAAATTAATATGAGTTCAGGCACGGTGCATATGACATCCCAATGAAGAGGAAACAGCAACAACTTGATCTAAGGACAGCTTCCCCCACCTCATCTCCTAATGGTGAGATGAAATCAGAAGACATTCCACCCTTTGATTTGTCCAAAAACCAAGACCACTAATTTCAGAAAACTGACAGCAACAACCATGAGTAATCAGAACTTCTGGAACCATAAAGAAAGACTGTAGCCTAGACTTCACCCTTGGACCTGTGCATAAACCAAGATCTCTAATTACAGAAGACTACTTTGACAACCACAACTGAGTAGAACATTTCCTGGCACCATAAGAAGACCTCGGGGTTTGACAATGAACAAGGCTGGAGCCTAAGTTGATTCCATGACAATATACTTCAAGGGTGGAGAAACCCTGTATGTAGTAGAACAAGGGAATCTCCTTTTTAATTTCCTCAATACTTACTGTACCTATGCAAAAAAAAAAAAAAAAAAAGCTTGCTACACCAGTCTCCCCGCTTCCTTTTCCTGTTTTGCTTTATTTTGTTTTTTTTTTTCTTTTTCTTTCTTTTAATTTTATATTTGTAATTTTTAGACAGGGGCTCCTCCCTGCCTTTTTTAAAACAGAACCATAGAACATGAATCATCTTGTTTTGACTCATAAATAGAGGGGGGGAGTGGGTAATACCAGGAGCAAGCAGTTTCATAAATATTGAGTGAAAGTAAGTTATTAGATCTTCAACATGGATATGGAGACACAAAACAATAATTACATTATATTTCAACTCTAGACTAGCAAATGTATATGCTCAGGTGCTAACTAATGCTAAAAAATATGAGAAACATAAATGTTCTTTCACTGAACAGTGTCTCTTTTTATTTTAGCCTGAGTTTCTTTTAACATATAAACATGTTCTAATTTGACATTGTCTCACTTCTTTACTTTTGCTTTTGCTTTATTAACAATGGATTCAAATCATTAAAGACAGTGCTGAAGTTGATAATCTAACGCTGTATTTTTTAAATATGGTATAGATTTTATTAATTTGAATTTATTAATTTCGAATTCACTTTGAATTAATCTTCTATATGTTGTATGATGTGTTTCCCATTTCATTTCTAAAAACATGTAGCTAATCATTTTTCCCAAAACCATTTGTTGAATAGCTTTTCTTGTTAATTTTCATGCAACTAGTTGCTTTTCATGTGTTTTTAATGTTTCATCCATTAAAGCTTCTAACTCTAAAAAAAATGATCAGACCTAAATACCCAACCCAAAGTCAATGACAATAGAATCGGAGACCCAAACCACAACAAGCTATACACAGAAGAGACCTTTTACACGAGCAGTCCAGGGGGCTAAAGGTGGAGATATGGGATGCAAGCTGGGAACAGGGGCAAAGGGAGGTCAACAGTGGTGATGAGAATTGCCCTAATTCACTGTCACTATGTGCCTTAAATATAACTGTAAAAGACTGTAATTTACATTGGTCTCAAAAATCATAAATAAATCAATAAATAAATATGAGTTCAATAAGTATTATTAATGATGTTTATACTTAAAAGTAATAAATGTGTACTCTAAATAAAATAATTAATTGATGTATTTCATAAGATTTATTATATTCAAGTAGATGTATTAATGATATGCAACCATTAGTAAAATTTTAACATGTAATTCTATCTTTTGTTTTGCATTGATTTGGAGTCAGATCCAGTTGTGCTCAGGACTTATTCTAGGCACTGTGCTTACAGATCATCTCTGAAGGGTATGGGAGATCAACCATATGAGATGCTGAGGATTAAACCTGGATCAGCAACATGTAGGGCAAGTGCATTATCCATCATTGATTAGTTCCTTCGTTCTATATTTTAATAAAATTTAATAATGGAAATAATAAAGAATGCAACAAATGATAATTGAAAATAATTTCTTTCCATCAGGAAAATAATCAAATTTTTACTTTATATTAAGAACTTAACATATAATTATGACACAACATTCATTAAAATATCACATAAATAAAAATACATAATATTTTAGATTATTAAAAATTGGAAACTATAAAGCACTACAAGAAGTTATAGACATATGTATTATACTGACTTCTAACTGAGAAAGTCATTCCTACAAGTAGAAATGATGGACGAGGTAGCAAAGAAAATGTTCAACCTTTGGAGGTTACAGGAGTCTAAGAATGTATCCATTTTGTTAGGTTCTCTTGTTTTGCATCATAAAACTTCAAGTAATACCTTATTACTTTTAAATTTCTGTAGTATCTGTAGTGACATCCCCTTTTCATTTTTGAGTTGGTTCATAAAAGTTTCTCTCTTTGTGAGTCTTCCTAATGATTTATCAATATTGTTTATTTTTCAAAGAACCAACTGTTGCTTTCAACAGTGTTTCGGTTGTTTTTCAGGTGTCCAGTTCATTAATTTCTGCTCTAAGTTTTATTATTTCCTCCCACCGTTTTACTCATTTTGTTGTTCTTTTTCCATTTTTTAATCTGTGCCATTAAGTTATTTATGTAGGCCAATTCTTTCTTTCTGGTAAATGCTTGCAAAGCTAAAAATATTCCTCTTCATGCCACTTTTGCTGTGCCCCATAAAATCTGATAATCATGTCTTCAATCTCATTTGTTTTCAGATATCTTTGGATTTCATCTCTGACCCACTGTTTGTTCAGCAGTTAGCTATTTAATTTTTTCTTTCTGTCTATTTGGAATTAACTTCCATTTTCAGTGCATCATGATCTGCAAAGATAGTTGGTACAATTTCTATACCATTTGAGGCATTTTTAATGCCCCAGCATGTAGTCTATCTTGAAGAATTTCCCACGTGCATTGGAGAAGAATGTGTATTCAGCTTTGTGAGGATGAAATGCCTTATTTTACTAAGCCACTATCTTCCAGTTCTTCCTTCAAAGCCACTATATCCTTGTGAAGTTTTAGCTTGGTTGATCTATCAAGAGATGACAGGGCACAGTTGATGTCTCCCCCTAATATTGTTTTCTTGCTATTGATGTCTTTTATCGATTCTATTAGCAGTTGTTTTAAGTATGTTACTGGCTCCTCATTAGGTACATATATGTTTAAGAGTGCAATTTATTTCTGCTGTACACATCTCCTGATTATTAATAAATGCCAGTCTCTGTCTCTTTTAACCTTTTATGTCTAACATATCATCTGATATTAGTAAAGCCATCCCAGCCTTTTAAGGAAATATTTGCTTGAAGGATTGTCTCCCAACATTTGAGTTTGTATCTGTATTCCCTCTAAATATTCAAGTGTGTTTCTCTCAGGTAGCAGAATGTTGGATTCAATTTTCTGATCTATTTTGCCACTCTGTGGCAAACCCTAAACTGATGTACTTAGTCCATTAATGTTGAGAGAGATTATTGTCATAAACTTTTGTGTTATCTTTTTCAGAAGTTTGGTGTGTTTGTGAGGTTCATCTTGCCTTAAAGTAAACTCTTCAGTTCTTTTAATGTTGGTTTCAAGTCCATAATGTACCAGAGTTGTTGTTTATCCATGAAGCAGTGTTCTTCCTTCAAACCTGAATGAAAGTCTGTCTGGGTGATGTTTTCAAGGTGAGGAATTCATTTCATTGACTTTTCTGTCACTATATTCAATCCTTCCTTCAGACCTAGAGGATTGCTTGTGATAAGTCAGCTGTGAATCTTAAGGATGTTTCTTTGTATGGAATTTCCCTTTTTGATCATGCTGATTTCAGCATTCTATCTCATTTTGACTAGGATGTTCCTTGTGGTACTTTTATTTGGGTCTCTTTTAGAGTTTCTTTTATATAATCTTTGGAAATCCAAGATTTGGGTGCATGCACTATCAAGTCTTGGAACTTCTCAACAGCAATGTCTTTGTTGCTTCTTTATATGGGTTTTTTTTTTCCTATCTCACTGAGTCCCCAATGATTCTTATTTTGTTCCTGTTGAATTTATTACAAAGGTGTATTGTTGTCTGTTCATTCATTTTGAACAGTTTCACCTTCTGGTCATTTATTTTAATGCTCTTTCTAACTTCTTTTGCTGTATGGAGGTGTTATGCAGCTCATTCCAGTTATGCAGTTATTCCAGCTCACTGATTGTATCCTCAGCAGCTGTTACTCAGCTGGGAAAGCCTTCCAGGGAGCTTTTCATTTCACCTACCAAGTTTTTCAGTCCTAATATATCTGTTTAAATTTTTCTAATTTCTATTCTCATATCTGCTTATGTCTTCTTGGTTATTTCTTCTATTTATTTGTGGTTTTTTTAATTTTTTAAAATATCTTCCACATTTTCTCTCTATAGTTCTAATCAGAAAGACTATATAGGTGACTGATACTAGTTGGATCTTCTGAACTACCATCTTCATTCACTAAGCATAGTGATGTTCTGAATATTTTCTTGTTATGAGCTTTGCTGTGTGGTGGCATTTTATATGTTGTGCTGGGGCTCATTGACTAGAAGAAATGAATGTCTGAGGAACAGAGTGGCTACACTCTTCTCACAGAACACTGGTTCCACTTTTCCCATGTTACAACTCAGGCTGGTCAAGTTTACCTCTCAGATCCCCTCATGATGCATTGCTCCCTCAGTGTTATTGACTCTCAGGATCTCCTTCTTGACTCAGGCTCAATACCCTATAAATCATCTATTGATATAAGCACTACACCTATAAACACCCAAAACACTCATAAAATGGGACAGAAGGAGAGTATAATCATCAAATGTTTTAAATAAAAATTCATAAGAAGAAGAAAACTTTGACCTGGGTGCTCACAAGAGAAAGGGGAGACTACACAAGATAAGGACAATTATTTCAGTGCTGGAGAATACTGAAAATATCAACTTTATATCACTTAACCACATTTTAAGGCTCTAAAGATATCAAATAGTTAGAAACATAACAAAAAATAAGTTTTATTGGTCATTGTGTGACTGACTAATTGTGGGACAGAGACTGACTAATGTCTGATTCCATGTGGACTGTGTATAAAATCATCACATATACCATCAGATATCATTAGTATTATAGCATGTGAGAGTATCTCTGTGGGCTATATCAGCCTAGGAAACAGAAACTTCTCTTTAGGACATCAACCACAACTACTTGTTGCTTTTACCATGTGGTACCCTCTGGTAAGTCTCCACTGATCTCTACTCTACTACTCTCCACTAATTGCTGAAAGTTTGCTGTTATCAATTTATGCTTCTGTCAAAACCTGAACCTGCCTGCATCTAATCAGCCTTTCTGAAGTCTGTTTAGCCTAATTGACAGTGCTGACTTGAATTTCTATGAAAGTGACCTTTGTATTTTACTTACTCTTGAATTTAGCTATTTCTATTATCTAATTGATTATTTCCATGTAAATAATAGTTAAAATGACCAATAAGAATCTATATTATCTGTACCTCACACACAACACAAAAATTATGTTTGGGAAAAAATGATCAAACAAAATGAAATATTATTGCAAATGCTATTGACTATAGTAAATTATTATTCAAGATATAAATTTTACCACAGAAATCTAATTTTTTGGAGTGTAGACAGTTCAGTCAGGACTCATTGGCCCAATGTTCACTTCAGATTATCTTTCAGAGATAAAGAATCATACTTGTCCCATGATATCAGGAAGACCTTGCAGTAAATGAATAAGAAAAATCTGAGACATTATCCTAAGTAATTCAGTAATACCAAAATAACAACAAGCTTAGATTTAGTCCCTGGAAAACACAAGCTAATAAAACCTAAATACATGCTTAGCAATTTTTGGAATAATCATAGTATATCATAATCTCCACAATGATTAGTGTGGGGAGCCTAGCTGATGAAACCTGGAACATAGGACACCTCAGTAATTCCTAATCTGGTCACCCACGTGACCAAAAGGCCCATGCCTTGAGAACAAAGGAAATAGACAAAAATAAAGTAATTCAGAGCAGCCCAATATATCCAGCCAGAAGAAAAATATAGAGTTTGCCTTTGTGTTAGCAAACATTATTAAGAACTTTGTTTGAATCTTATGCCTTTTAGTAAAACGTGCTCAGGTCTACCTCTGCCCCTCCCTACTACCTGCCCCAATTTATGCTAATGAATGCTTGTAACTGTGATTGGTGTAAAATTTGTAACACCCCTGACGTGTTTCAGCCCTTAAAAGCTGATCCCCCAACAATAAACTTCCCTTTTTGAACAGCATGCGTTGTCTTGAAGGCTTCTTTTACTAATCTCTCTAGTTCTTCTTTACAGGTCGGTTCTGCTCGAGTGAACCCACTAATAACTAGCAACTTTCATTTCCACACCCCCGCGGGTCGGGGGACTCCCACGAAAGTTGCAGATTAGTTACAAACTCAAAATTGTAAATGTTCTGCACTCTCTACTCTGCATTTCTTTCAAGAAACTTGCTGCATTTAACAAGATTTGAAAGTCACAATAGTTTCAGAAATTTAGGCACCATACAAATTACCCTGAATTAAAAGAGGCTTAATAGTCTCTCTTTTGAAACAGGGAAGAATAAATAAAACCTAGTAATAGCACATTGTTATATTTGTTATCATTACAAGGCAAATTGACTTGGAAGTATTATGAAATGATACAATTTCTTAGTTATGAAGCTTTATGATAAAATAAATAGTCATTTGGAACCTACATATTTTGTCAGCTCTCGAACTGCAGCTGTTATTCCCACAATAACTTACACTTTCTCCAAAGATCAAATATTCAAGCCCTCAGGACTGACTATTTTAGTTATGATTTGTTTTATTGGAAGTTGTATTATCTAATGGACATAACTCACTGTTGTATTCTCTCAATAAGTCTATAGCAAAAAATAAACAGATAGCAAGTGGATTCTTTCAGAAGATTAACAATGAAATGGAGAAATGTAATTTCAGGGTTTTCCTCAAGCAGGATTTGAACGTTCACCAAAGGCCTCACAATTATGAATCTAATTCCACAAGGTCTAGAAAATTTACGGAACTGGAACTTCTCTAATCAAGTTTCCTGGAAACCTCTGAACAATCAGGAGCGAAGGAAGTATAAATTTATCATATTCTAAATAATTTTCTTCCATTCTTCCATTAGGTGGATGCTATATATTTCCTTGCATTATTAGTTTTCACTTAATGAAAAATAATTGGAACATCGGTGGTGGGAATGTTGCACTGGTGAAGGGGGGTGTTCTTTACATGACTAAAACCTAATCACAATCATATTTGTAATCAAGATGTTTAAATAAAGAAAAAAAATTTGAAAAAATTGAAAGAAAAAAGTTTAAAATAAACTTCCAGATCCTGCAGCAGATGAGAATGCTTGAACATAACTTGTGACCAACACTTCTCCCAAAGAGGATTTCTAAAGGAAGTCCATTAAATCAAATGGCTGTGTCCTGTCTCTACATCTGCTCCAAGTAAAAGCACAAAACAGTGCTCAGCAGAGGAAGAAGGAGAGCCCACGTGTACTGAGTATGAGAGTGGCTTATGTAGGGTAAAACTTGGCTTCAAAAATAAAAAACACGGGCAAGATAATTCAAGACAGGGAAGAGGGCATGCAGCAATTCTAGTCTTCTACTGGTTATTTTAATGATGTACACTATGTGCACAAATGTCACGAGAATATTTCACCTCTCAGGTGGGCACCTCATTTAGTTTTAACAAAGGATGACTTGAGGGATTATATTTTCTGTGTTCCTACAGAAAATACAACGAGTCTTGTGCAAGATGGCATGAGAGGTCAGTCAGTCCAGAGGTCTTTGCTTTTAGAAATTCCCAGTGCACCGTTTTACCTATGCCCAAGCCCCTCAGGAAAAGTATCTCAGGAAAAGCATACAGGAAAAGTATCTCAGAGAACACCTGCCTCTCTGTAAAGACAGGGTCTCATAGATTAAAAATCTGTCTGATATATAGGTCTTATGTATCTAGTAATAGTTCCACCTATCTGATAATAGGTCCAAAGCAGTGGGAGTACCTCCTTCCTTGACAGACCAGCATTTGCTTGCTGTATTTGATCATTGAGCTTGTGAATCAGCAAGAAAACAAATGAACACAAAATGGTCATTCTTTCTTGAGAGCCAGGGGCTTAGCTGATGGCTGTCTCAGGCAACAGCTGGACAGTTTTGTTCAGAAAAGTCGGCTTTCATCACTTATGGTTTCATAACTCCTTTGTCACTGAATATTATTCCTCTAATTCCTCCCTCTTACAAACAACCACACAGACATATGCTAAATATCCAAGTTCAAGTTCCAAATGGAAAAATACTAGCCATGACAGGAACATAGAGCTAGTTCTTCTGGAAGCTTATTTACTTCTGTCTAGAGATGATATTAATTATTTTTCACATTGAAAGAGGTAATTTATAAATAACGAGAAATTCAGGCTTTTCTCTTGGTAGGAGACCAACAAATAAATAGCTTTCTTGTAGGGACCATCATTTAGGAAAAGCCAAATAAATAAATAAGATGTAGGCTTTTGAGAAGCCATGTCTCTCTTACTGTCTATCTCTGTCTCTCTGTCTCTCTCTGTCTCTCAGTCTCTCTCTGTCTCTGTCTCTGTCTCTCTATCTCTGTCTCTCTGTCTCTGTCTCTCTGTCTCTGTCTCTGTCTCTGTCTCTGTCTCTGTCTCTCTCTCTCTCTCTCTCTCTCTCTCTCTCTCTCTCTCTCTCTCTCTCTCTCTCTCTCTCTCTCTCTCTCTGTTTCCCCTCAGCTTAAGGCACTGCTTCTGAAGCACTGAGCTTCTTGAACAAGTATCTCTATCCTATTGGGTTGGATGGAGCTAAGATGATTCTCAGAGACAACTAATGTCCTCTGGGGAATCTCTGGCAGTCTGAAAAGCTCAGAAGGTAGTCAGGAGAAGGCAATGACTAGTTGACTATTAGACTATTTCTACCAGAGAGTTCTGCTTCATTGAATTCATTTTAATCTGGGGGATCCTACAAATTCATTTTGTTTCCTCTGTTTGAAGAATACTGAATGAAAGTAAAGGCCTAAAGGCAACACGGTTATTCTGCCCTTTACGTATGTGAATATATTATTTTCTAAAACTCCTGCCTTTATACAGATTAATCTAGTCAAACAGGGCCTACTAGTCTATAAAAGTGGAGTAAGTCAGGGTCCAGATTTGAAGGATACCTGTGGTACCCTATCAGGAGAAGAAGCCCTAGAGGATAATAACTCAGAAAATGCACAGAATTATGAAAAATTAGGCAAGATACTGGGAAATTGATGGTGTAGTCTTCTGAGTATGCTAGACCCCAACCAAGATCTCTGCTTCCTCCATATGCTCTGTTCACAGTGTGAGTACAGTGACATCTACCACCACTCTAGCCTGCCATGCTGTGTCATCAACACAACTAAAAGTCAGTAAGCAATGACTATAGACATGGAGCAAATATACTTATAGGAATATTATAAAATAAATTATTTTAGCTTCATCTGGACCAGGTTCTTGGCTGCTTGATATTGCAATAAAATGTGTCCTAAAGGGCAAGGTAAATTATTTTCTCATTGACTGAACACAAGTCTCTCTTTATTTCTTCCTTTTGGAATGTGCTGTGGAATAAAAATAGAGGAGGAGGCAAGGAGAAACAGGAGTAGACCCCCCAAAAAACACTTAGATTTTTAATGGAGGTTCATTTCAGTAAAGTACTGCGGTCGCCCCATGGGCCCAGAGAATTAAATGCTGTCACTCAGATCTGAAAGCAGAGTTGTCCAGTTTTCAGACACCTGTCATAATTAAACTAATGGCTCTAAAAATGTGCCTTGATATTAAATCTATCTTCCACTGAGGAGCAGAGCTGATTAAAACCACCATTTGACAGTTAATGATGAACCTCTGACTTGCTGAGCTCTGTAACTGCAACCGGCCGGTCTAGGCTGCCCTTTCTCCCCCTTCTTTCTTCTACCACCCAACCAGCATATTTCATGTGCATTTTCCCTCCTCTCTCTAACAGAAGCTTGGTATCCTCTGCACCTTCACCACAAGGACCCCCCCCCATTTTGCTAATGAATAATCAGTTTTCATGGCAGAGAAGAACCACCTTTTGAGTCCATACCACCTTATCTTTGGCTACAAGGAAGTATCTCTGCTTATCATACTTACCAAGGCAGGATCAAAAGATGCTTTGCCTTCTTGGGAAAAAATATTTCCCCCAATGTCTATGGGAGAGGACAAACTGACTTCTTCTGAAGTAAACAAATGGCCCAGTTGACTGCATTCCTCTCATCAGTTGGAAAGCTCATGTTCACACAGATCTGTCAACAAAAAGAGCCACCCTTTGTCAAAACAACAAACTCTATGAGGGCCACTAGAAACCCCAAGGTGGTCACCATTTTATATCCCTACTTTCCTAGTGAGGGTCCTTGCAACAGACCCCTCAAAGGTAAAAAACTAAGAGACCATGAGGCAAAAGATTTCAATCTCATTTTAAGATCTTTCTTTAAAAATGAAGGGTCAGAAAGTTGCCTCCAGAGACTTTTCTCTTTTGATACTCCATTTATGTCTCCAAAAGAGGCTGAGTTGATTTGAACTGGGTTTTAGGTTATTTATCATACCCAGAGTACAGTTCTTCTCTCCACATAGGACAGAAATCTTAGGAACTGCTGACTGAACTCAGAGAGGCTGTACTCCTTTCGGATACCTCAGAAATTACCAAATAGAAGTAATCAATACACACATGCATTATGCCCCTGTCATTTCCTGGCATGACAGCAAAATATGTTGAGGGTAATATCTGGCACCTTATCTTGGCCCTTAAAATGTGATCCTTATTTAATTTTAAAGTAATATATTTTAAGTAATTTATTTACTTTAAAATGTTAAGATAATTTCCACTTAGTTTTAATAATCTTGTTAGAAAGCAAACTCTCCCTCCCTAGTTTTGTCATCTAGTAAATAATGTTAGTGTTCTATATTCTTAAATTACCTAACTTTAAAATAAGAATCTTCTAAAACCTTCATGTTTATATTGTGATTACTCCTCTACATTTCAACATTGGCAATAATAAGTCTGTTATGTTATCAATATATTAACTAACAATCTTCATAATATTAATTACATTGTAAAGCTTGGTCACAATGATGTTTCATAAAAGTTTTCATAAAAAATGATCATGGATCACAGAAGCAGGAGTAAAAAAGTCTTCTAGATTTTTCCACCCTGCTATTTTAACCCATGTTTACCTTCTAACAACATCTCAAGCTAAGGGCATTCTTCTGAAAACAGTATGGATAGTCTAGGTGGCCTGACATCTTAAAGGTAGCAGGAGAAATGTGAAGAAAGGCCAAGGTAGTGACCCTACCAACACTCACTCCCAACCTCATTAACAGCAACAATCAACTAAGAAAATCCTCTAAATTTGAACCCTCCAATTAGCTATGTTACATATACTTCTCTGTTGATAGCCTGCTTAATTGTTTAACTCAATGGTTTAGTGTATTTTCTTCTTTCAAAGAACTTTCCCTCATATTCTCTGATTCTTATACCATTCCTGTCAGCTGATAACTCTACTATTTTACAATTGAGGACAATGAACAGAACTGGAGAGAAGAACTCATATTTGAACCCTCAGATCCTAAAGGTCAGCCTGAGCTCTGCTTTACTTATTAGGAAATAACATGATAAATGTATTGCAAAGCTATGCTGATGCAAATTGGTTCTTGTGGGCAGTACCATGAAACAAACTCACAATGTCTCTTGTGCAAGTCAGGCACTCTTTGCAGTAGCCTTCCATCATCTTGTTTTTTGTATGTGTAATTTTCCTTGTGTATCTCTTTTAAATTCCTTCTTCTTGGTCCTCTTTAGGTAGAATTCGGGTGTATCCAAGTTTTAATTTTTTTTCTTCCTTACCTACTTTATTGTTATTTTTTGCTCTTATAATACTTCATGGTCAATTGAAGTCAATGCTAGTTAAGTAAATGAGAAAAAGAGAGAATGAAAGAGTTGGATAGGGAAGAAAGAAAATTAGACAAAAGACAATCAAGATTAAAAAAAAATGAATGACACAGACAGGAAAATTATAAAGAAATTACTCCATCCCTTTTATCTCCACCCAAAAAAATCCTCAGGTCAGATCTTCTTCATAAAGCATCCATGTGTGTGTGTGTGTGTGTGTGTGTGTGTGTGTGTGTGTGTTTCTTTGTGTCTGTGCCTGTATGTGTGCATGCACACACACTCAGGAGGCTGTCACATTTTAGAACACCATTAGGAAAGTAACACCCAACTGAAGAAGTCCCCTGTCCACTGACCCAGGTTGACACTCCTGTCTGACCCCTCCCCTCCAAAGGCCAATCCTCTCTTTCCTAAGTGACAGCCACTCCATTTCTCCCACTGAAGCAAGGCCTCTAATTGTTCTGAGCAGCGATGCCACGGATACCCGGGTAGCCTCGTGTCTCTCACTATCATTAGCTTTCTTACCAGGCTCTGAAGCCTTCCGCTGCCACAACAGTAATTACCAAGAGATTAGGCAGGCATTAAGCACTCCTTAATTTGACACATTGCAATGATCTCCATTCAGCCTTTCTGCTCGAATAACTCTCAACAAATATTTCGTAGGCTACCAAAATAAACAGAAGCACTGTGTTTGCACAGCTGAGGCCCTCTTCCTGCTTCTCTAAATGCCATCAATTCCAGGTAGGGGGCCAGGATGGGGCAATGAAGGGAAGGGTGGGTAAGAAGGGGAGGGCAAGGAAAGAGGGGAGGTGGTACCACCTGCAGGACCCTATAAAATATACCCAAAACCCAAGTCTATACAGTGAGAAGATATCAGTAAAACACTAACATATGGCATGCTACTATTGATGGAAATTTAATAGGGCCTATTATTTAAACAAGTAGTTATAAAATGACTTTACAAAGAGGCATTCACATTTATATTTTAAAAATCACATTAGGGAAAATAATAATTACAGTGAAGGGCATTATTTTGTTGTTCTTGGGTTTTATTGTTTTGCTTTTATTTGTTGGTGGGTTATTAGCTCAGACATTATTCATTAAGTAATGCAATGGGAAAACCACTGTTCATAAGGCAATAAATTCCACCAGGACCCATCTCGGGCATAGTAGGATCATTGGGTAATTATAATGCATTAAAAGTTCAATATTCCTTTCCATGTATTTTATTTCATTTTCCAGTTCCCACTCACACATTCACACATGTGGGTGAATATTAGTTCTTGAACTAGGGGTAGCTGGAATGTCAGAGAATGACATAGTAACATGACTGACACAGATTCTAGGTATGTTTTAGGCAAAATACAAGAGAACTTAAATAAATATATATGAAAAGTAGAGTAGCATGTACAAAAATGAGTAAAAATCAGAATACTCAGATATTAAATAATTAATATAAATGTTTATGGCAAGGGGTAATTCTATCATTTATTGAGCAATGGAACCCAAAGTTAAATAATAAAATAATTTATATCTTCCATTAGACATACTACTTAGGCTGATGTGAATTATAAATTACAATTATGACAGTTTTCTTTTTTTTTTCCACCCTTGAAAGATAGACCTCTATCTACATAGCTCTTCTACACAGTGATCTTCTCCTGGAAAGGTCTAGATCTCTGGTGGCAGTTTGTACTCTGGCAGCCATCATCATCAGATAGAATTTTTAATTCTGGGGTTGAGTCTGACCACAGAAGATAATATTATATATATACATATATATGATAAGTACATATTATATACTATGTAGAGGAGAATAATAATTCAGAGTGACCTTAGGTATTTATTATTGGATAAAAATTTTAGATAGTATATTTAAGACAGCACCTAAAATTTTATAAAAGTAAAAGTTAAGACTTTATTCTCAGTTCTGTCTACTTCAATACTATTTCAATGATTTAGACAAAGACATAAAGGAGAAACTTGACAGATTTTTCAAATCATGGGAATACTATATGGATAATGAGTATATTTGGATGACAGATCCAATATTTAAAATGACCTTGATAAGCTAGAACAAGAAACAGAATGTAATTAAATAACATGGTAAAGGACCAATGGAAGGTTCTATGGTTGTATCCAAAACATCAACTTCTCAAAAATAGAATCAAGTAAGATAGAAGGGAGAATATAGTGCCTCAACTATAGTGGGTGTGATAGTTTGATGGAACCCCCATGGACACATGACTTTGGGTGTTCAATAGACACATAGGCTCAAGAACATCTAAGTCAAACTCCAAATCAAGTTCATTCTGAAGCTTAAATATTTGTTACAGAGAACAAGGACTAAAAATATTCATACTATTCTGTACTCACACCAGGCCAATTCTATTTATTCCTATAGAAACAATGCTAATTAAATAGTTTTAAAAATCTGAGTAACTCCAGTACAAAGGTATGCTTAACTTTTATGATCTCTTAATTTTGTAAGATTTTGATTTATATATGAAATGAAGACTATAGTTGCACTCAGGTCATATTTGAAATAATTTAAAGAAGTGAAGCCATGCAGCAGAAATGAAACCTAGAAAGGCAGCTAAAGAGCTCAGTGTCTCAAACACAGACAATAGTGATACACCGCAGCCCTATTTGAGGTTTCATTTTAGATGGTCTTCGTAAAAATCAAGATTCCTCCAGATTTAAGACACTCATGTGGAAAGGAAAGTCAAAGTTTTTCATATCACCAAAACTAAACTTGAAAAAGAGGATGAATTTATCTTGGAAAAGACTAGTATTGTCCTTCCACTGAGTAAAG
Organism: Suncus etruscus; assembly: GCF_024139225.1. Lineage (NCBI taxonomy): Eukaryota > Metazoa > Chordata > Mammalia > Eulipotyphla > Soricidae > Suncus > Suncus etruscus. The sequence continues at coordinate 145,546,381 of NC_064851.1, forward strand.
AAATATTATTGAGCTTAAGGTGCATCTTTCTCCCATATCTACCTGTGCCTTCCAGCATCTCACAGACACACTCACCCATAGCAGCAGCAGGAAAAGCACCTAGCAGTAAAAGTAACCTTGCTTGAATACACATCACCCTTTCTGGACTTCACCCAAGAGGAATTATTCTCTTCACCTGCCCCTGCAAAGGCCAACACTATTCAAGAGTGGTCTTCTATCATATGGAGACTTTTGTTTCCTAGTGTTTTCATTTCCATCTCAAAGTTGCATGTTTCTATTCAAAACCAGCATTTCTAGATCCTTGGATCTTTCTGCATTCAATATAGGAAAAAAGAAAAGGTTCATATGAAGGAAATTATTTTTGACTGGTCTGGAAGCGATGCTTGTCATTTCTGTTCACATCCTTTAAGCTTTCAAGAGAGGAAGAGTGGGCCATAGTTGTGCATGCCCTCAAGTTAGAGGATCTTCCACCATCAGAGACCCAGGATTCTGATTGACTATAACTAGTATTGATATCCACCATTAATTCCTAATAATGAATACTTACTGTTTTTCTAACACTTTGTTGGCACTCTAGATATAAAATGACCTATGGGTTACAGTTTTATTTTTCAGTAATTGAGGAAAAATATACAGAAACAACCACAATTTCCAGCCAGGTGAATTAAATATGTTAGAATATGGATAACAAGGTAGAAACAAAAAGACTTAGTTTAATTTATTGAGAGGAATCAGAAAGTACTGTTTCAGCATATAAATAAGAATTTAAGTCAAAAGAAAATAAAGCAAGGAGAACAGCTTGTTAAGAAGAGAAAATAGCAGGAAGAAAAATGTACAAAAGCATGGGGGTAGTTGGCATATTCAGGGCCAAACAACCAGTTTAATGTGACTTAATTACAGTGTGTCTGAGTCACATGGTCATGAAGTTCGGCCAGACCAAGCTGAATTGTGAATGACATAATGGATAACTTTGACTTTATTTTGAATGCAATGGGTAATGGAAATTGGTAGCTTATAGCCTTACTATAACGCTGTGTCAAAATCAGATTGGGTAAAGTTAGAGGTTGAAGGGCAAGAAGACAAGTTGGATTCCAGAATGGCTTTGACAGTAACTGGTGATGGAAATCTAAAGCAGTGAATATCATTAGCTTTGCTCTTATTCAGTTCTAATATAAAATAAAATCACCTACAGCCAGTGTGTCCATTATATACTGTTAAATTAAAACATAATATGCCAATTATTGACATATTCAGAACCAGTATAAAAACCCTGATTCACTAATTTTGAAATTGGCGCCTCTGTACCCCATTCATAGCTTCCACTACATTGTAACCTGGGAATAATTTCCCCCTCAAAATCTGCTTCTCTGCCACTTCTACTCATTATTCCTGGTACAACTCATTGCCTCTCAATTGTCCCTGTGGGATTCATAAAAGCCACCACTTCTACTGTGTCCAAAGATAGACGTGTTGGCAATTCTATTCACAATCCCTTGGGTAGTCAGGATTCTGTATGGTCTTCTTCTAGAGAGCTATAGCTATCTGGTATAGCTAATAGCTGTCTGGGGCTTTTCTATTCTCCACAGAACTAAAAAAACCCTGGTAATCAAGAAAAGGGGTCATATTAAATTTCTAGCTAAGTAGCTGGGCTCTACTCTGCTCTGTTCCTACCAGTCCCCAGCCTATCCTGACAGAGATCATAGAGGGAAGCACCCTAATACTCACTACAGTCTCCCTGCACCCAACCTAACTGAATCATAGCCTATCTCTGACATAAAAATCTTGCCTTTATCTAGAATCTGGTATAGATATTAATAGAACTAACTATGCTTTTGCTCTACAGTATTTATCCCATCAAAAGAGCTGCAAATGTTTTTTGGTTTCTGGGAGATAGCTTTCTGTCTCTCCTGTATCCTTTCTTTTGGGGGCAGGGGAGTGACCAAATGGTCTTTAGGCAGCCCAAGAATCATTCCCATCAACTTTTGTACCTCCTGACTGGGTCATACATTGCCACAATCCAAAGCTATAGTGGTGATTTGACCCTTTGGTATTGGGGACTATTAAGACCATCCTACCTGTTGTTGGATGTCATTAGGATCTTATCCAGAAGTACAGACTTAGGGACTCCAAAACTGTGAAAATGCCCTACATGTTATATTTTGAACCCTTGATGAATGAGTGGGTCTGAAGCAGGGTCACCATGCAAATTAATAAACCAAGACAGGGACTGGAGAGATAGCATGGAGGTAAGAAAGGCATTTGCCTTTCATGCAGAAGATCATTGGTTCAAGTCCCGGCATCCCATATTGTCCCCCTTGTCTACCAGGAGCGATTTCTGAGCCTGGAGCCAGGAGTAACCCCTAAGCACTGCTGGGTGTGAACCCCTAAAATAAATAAATAAATAAATAAATAAATAAATAAATAAATAAATAAATAAATAAACCAGTCATGAGGGAGAAATGTGTATAATCTGGTGACTTCTAGCTTCATGGTCATTGGGCCCGCCAAACTGAGACCTTTCTTTATTTACCAGTTCAAATTCAACTGGGAGGAAGAGAGACAAGTGAAAGACAAAAGTACCTATAAAGCTAATAGAGTCTAGGTGGACTTTTATATGTCAAAGGGATGGGTATAAAAGAAAGAGGAAGTTGGGGGAAACTTTTGTTTTAGATAAAAATAGAGTGTTGCAATATACGAATATATCTGAGGATGGTTTGGGTACCATGCAGTGCTGGAGATAAAACCAGGGTTGGGCATGTGATGTAAGACATGTTCTTTTTTATTGTTGTATATTTAGGCTACGCCTGGCAATGCTCAAGGGTTACTCTGGGGTCTGCCATCAGGGATCATTTCTGGTGGTTCATGGAACACCATATGGGATATGCCCTCCTTGCTGTACTATCATTCTGGTCCAAGACATGTTCTTTGGCCCCTATCCTATTGCTTTACCCCTCACCTCTCATTTACTGTTGTTTCCAGCATATTCACAAATGAAATAATAGAACATTCTCTTCTCCTGTGGCCCAGGACTTAAAAGTGGGAGGGAACAGGAAGAATTTAGTCAGTGTTAGAATCATTGAGGGGCAGTACAACACACAGGGAGATGGAAGAGTTGAATGTTTGTGCTGATAAAATTAGAAAATGGTGATCAAGGGGTTATTCAAAAGGAAAAATGAAATAACTAAATTTAAGAACAATAAAAGTTGCAATATAGAAATAGTTTGTGACAGAGAAATTCACTAGGAAAATCAAGCCAGGTAGGAAGATGAGTTTTATTCTCTAAGTTTTCATTTTCCTACCTGCAAAGAAAGTATAGGACCACATGGATGCAGGAAACTAAAGAGTAGGAAAGATGTTTCCTTGCGAATTTATTGGCAGATAAAGGGTAGGGAGCACTCAGTGTCAAGCTATGAATCTCAACCATTTGTCTGGGACTTCAGAAAGTCAATCTAACAGCAATAAGTACAAACTGCAGGCTGACAAATTTTAGCTCTAGAGAAGGAAGACCTCTCTGACTAGTTCACCTCCCTAAGAAACAATGTGGAATATTTCTTGAGATCAGTCTAGGTACTGAAAGCTACCAAAGCAATAAATACAGGCTAGCCACACTCAAGGGCTCTCGGTATGGAATTCCTTACAATGAACAGAAATTAGGACCAGATGAATTCTAAAATTTCTTTCTGCTTGATGGAGCTCTTTAGGGGCAGAAGGGGCAGGGCCAATCAGCCAAGGTTTATTTCGCCATGCTCTTTTAGTAGGAAGGCTTGATAGAAGCAAGTCCCGTGGGTTGCCAGGAAAGCCTCTGCCCTTAAATAGTAATGAGATCTATTGGTCTCCTTAACAAATGCATCTTTCCTGAGCGCTAAGTAAACCGTCTCCATTTACAGTGTCAATATCAACGCATGCCTTCTCTGCCTCTCAAGCAGGTTGGATGGATTGCAATTGGCTGCCACTCCTAATTCCCGTGCTCAGTGAGAGCTGTCAATGGGTATGTCAATAAGATACCGGCACTATTGATTAGCATAGGCATTTAGGGGTCGCTGGTCGATGAGAACTCTTGCCAAGAGATGTAGAAAATGATAGCTTTCAGATAAAGGCAGCAAAGTGAGGTTCCCGAAGGAGAAATAATATAGCTCAATTTCCCCTGTCCTGCTGCTTGTCAATTTCCCTTGGTTTTTTTGAGGTGTGGGGAAGTGCATGAAGGGAGAGTAGAGAAGGAGGAAAATGGGAAAGGCAAGCGAGCAACTCCAAGGCCTGGCTAAAATATCTCAGAGAATAAAAAAACGACAGCCACTTAGTACCCCCAGGCACTGCCTTCATCAGAAAGAAAACAAAGAAAATGCCCAAAAGAGGATTTCTGAGAGAGCTGGGCTCAGTGCATGTTGACACGGATGATAAGCATTCTTCAGAAAGAGATTTTGATGGAAAAACCAAAATCCAGTCAATAGCAGTTTGTTGGCCCCACCTCTTCAGTGTTCAACTCGAGTGGTCCAATTTCCACCAAGTGGTTTGCTGTCCCAGATTGATCTCCACCAGGAGTGGAAGGGGCAAGGCAGTTCCCCTCCGAATCAATGCGAGTTGGAAGAGTTCATCATGAAAATAAAAAAACATTCGAGCAACATTTTATGTGAGGGTGGAGTGAGGTGATGGGAAGGCTGATTATTATTTTTGTACATTCTGTGCCCTAGAGTTTTAACTGTTATTTTCATATTATAAAAGGATTGCCCATTTGTCAGTTTCAACAGTGAATTGCTTTAATGCAAATTAAATTACTCAATTTACAGATAATGGATTGAAATATCCAAGGTTCACCAGCACACAAGTTCTTAGCTGTTCTTTGGTTTATTAAGTCCTAGGTTCCATATATTATTCTGGAATATGAAGCAATTTTTTTCTAGTATATAGTCAGCAAAATAACAAAAATAAACTTAAAGGGCAGATATATGCCCAGAGACTTGATATAAAATCTTCTGAATTTTTAAATGACATACATCCACACATAAATAACTAGGATGCCACATATTGAGTTTTAAAAAAATTATTTCTTTTCTGAAACAAGTTTCCCCATGACCTTATATATTACTTCTTTGGGAATTGCTTCATTCCCTTAATTCAAAGCCACCTTTCAGCTAGCCTCTGAGACAGTTGAATTTCATCTCAAGTCCCACCAGTCAGACCTTGTATTTTAATTAAACCCTGAAAGCGATAATTCAGCATCTATGTCTGAAACTTTAAGTAGTGTTATATGAACAACAAGATGGGCATGCATCTCAATGAGTATTAGAGGGATCAAGTTTCATCCCCCATGATTCTGCGTTCTTTACTATATGTCAGAGTTCATTCATTCATCACTCTAAGAGATTTATTGCCTGGTAAGAGACGGTGGTAACTTAAACATAAGGTAGAGGGAGGGGTGATTGAATACATACTTTTCATTCTGTTTGATTCTAACTAATGATACTTAGAGATAAGCAAAACAATAAAAGGAAAAGAAAAAAAGTTAGCAACTACTCTATCCCTCACATAGATAAACGATCACAGCTAACAAAACATTTAATAATTTTTGACATAGAAGGAGAGTAAATGGGTTAACAAAATATTAAATACTAAACAAAAGAAAGTCTAGTTATATAACGGTAGCAGAAAATGGACCACTGATAGCCAAGTCAATTCATAGTATAGCCCTAAAACATTGAGGATCAAGAACAACAAAGACTCCAAATGATTGGGATTAAGAACTGGCCTGAACATATACTCTACCTACTTTTGACCTATTTTCAGTGCTGTAAACATAGTTTCCTAATGATTTTCTCAACCACTGAATTTTTGTTTGTTTGTTTTTGGGTCACACCTGGCAGTGTTCAGGGATCAATCCTGGGAAGTTCGGAGGATTAAATGAGATGACAGACAGAGACGGAACCCTGGTTGGTCATAGGCAAGGCAAGTGACCTAATCACTGTACTATAACTCCAGTCCCATTTTTCTTTTTAAAATTATTTATTTATTTTAATGGATATTCTATTGTTTATAACATTATCAATATTGGTTACTCCCACATCGTTCCAACACCATATCCATTACCAGTAAGTATACCCTTCTTTCTCACCATGGACTCTTTCCCATCATTCCCTGTAACTCAATTGTTTGGAACAGTTCTCTCATTATGTTGCCTTTGGATCTTTGTTACTTCCTTGCTGTTTATCTTTAAGTCCAAAGTATATTTTATTTAGTTCAGTTATGCAATATGTATAAGTTACATAATATGTGTTAATAGTCAGTTATTGGAAATAAGGTTTCCAGTCAACAGGAAACTTTTACTATTTATTTAATCTTTGAGAAGTCAAAAGTATATGGAGATATCCTGCTTGAGTGTCAGTCACCATATTCTTTAAGGGTCAGCAATATAAGTGTTGATTAAAATCAGAATCACAAATGCCTTCTACTCATGGAAACTCCTTCTTCCACCCATGGAGCCTAATAGTACCTTCTTTGTTACAATGAAAATCCATACTTCATAGAAATGGTTTTCAAATTATGGCCTGAGACCTGTAGCATCATCAACATCTGGGATCTTGTTAGAAAAAAAATCTCAGGTTGCCTTTGGGTTTAATGAATTAGAAACTTCAGGATTAGTCTTGGACATCTGTGATTAAACATGCATTCTAGATTCTGATACAAGCAAAGACTTAAAACCACTGTTTTTCTTTCTGTCAAATTTATGTATCTAACCACTGTAAAATGTAAAGTTGAACCTGACAGAGTCTGATATTAGAGATAACAGAAATTTTTGAAAATAGTAGCAAACTAATTACTGAAGATTGGTTAAACTGGACACAGAAAGTAGAAACTCAGTTCTCAGACTCTAAGAGAGTTGACAGAAAGTTTCTGTACCCTATATAGGATGTTTAAGGGTTTCCTTCTGGAAAATTTAAGAATCAAAGAAAGAATGTTTGTAGTTATCTAAGGGCTCCAGAGATCAGAAGATGACCACCAATGGATATGACTAAACTGCATTATAGTTAACCCACAGGAAAAATCTACCAACTAAAACAAGTGAACTAAAAATAAAATAAAAAGTAAAAATTAATGAAAAATATAAAAAAAGGAGAAAATATTAAAGATAAAATAAACTAAAATTAATCATTAAAATATATTACATTCATTAAATAGAAACAAGGAGCTACCGAGTCACATTAAATAAATATAGTTCTTGTCAAGGTATATCACTAGGTCAGACTGTCACATCAACCTGAAAATTACATGAAAGTTTGTTTAAACAATGTGTGCTGAACTTCATCCCCACACCACCCTGCTCTACTAGCAGACTAATAAGTGCATGGTGTTAGGGGGAGGAATGACAAAATAGGGACATATTGAGTTGTTTTCCTTGGTCATTGAAGTTCCACTGAAGCATGTGTTAGTCTAAGATTAAAAGACAAAATACTGACCAGAAAAGTAACCCCATAAAAGTGTGGGATAATCCAAGATATTAAGCATTAATTCTGTGATTACGTCCAGAATATTTTTATAGTAATCATCAATTACAATAAATAAGAGTGTTAATAATTTAAGTAACCATTGACAGATTACTAGAGAAAAGTGTGGTGTACATATTTGCACAATGTCATTAATCAGTTTTTTATAATGCCACTTGGTATCTAAAAAATTAAATTCTGCAATTTACACTAACTTGAATAGATGTAGAAGGTATTTTTATTTGTGAAATAAGTTAGAGAAAGATATATACTGTTTTATAAAAATATTTTATTATAAATTTAAGCATCAGGGTTTACATATTTCTTTATAGTTGAGTTTCATCAATATTGAGTGTCCATCAATATTTCAGATTATTCCCTTCAACCTTCCCAGCCTCTTCTTTGTTGTTGTTATTGTTGTTGTTGTTGTTTATGGGCCACATCTAGTGACGTTCAAGGGTTACTCCTGGCTATGCACTCAGAAATCGCTCCTGGTTCAGGGAACCATACGGGATGCTGGGGGATTTTGAACCATAGTCCATCTTAGGTCAGCCACTTGCAAGGCAAACGTCCTAGTGCTGTGCCATCGCTCTGGCCACTTCCAGCCTCTTCTTGATAGATATATTTTTATGTAATTTTTTTATTTAACCAACTTTATTACATACATGATAGATATATTTTAGTTTTATTATTGTAGTCTGAAATCATGCTTGCAGAAAATACTGTTTTTAAAATTAATTTTACCTAAGTGTGGTATATAAAGACATTTAATGAATTTAATAAAATAAAAATAAAGTTTTAGGGGCCGAAGTGGTAGCTCAACAGTAAAGTGTTTGCCTTGCACGTTGCTAAGCTAGGACAGACCGCGGTTCTATCCCCTGGTGTCCCATATGGTCCCCCAAGTCAGGAGCGATTTCTGAGCACATAACCAGGGGTAACCCCTCAGTGTCAAACTAATGTAGCCCCCTCCAAAAAAAAAACAAAAACGTTTTAGAATAGTATAAAATTGTGGTTACCATAAAGAAGGGGGAGCAAACTGGTTAAAGGAGGAATTTTATGTGACAATTTATGTGACAATTTATTGTATTCCTAATAAAATTTATTTAAAATTTAAAAATCCCTTTTTCTTGTGGTTCACCCCCCACATTCTCCTCAAACTTAATTAGGCAGACAAAGGCCTCTAGCTCATCTTCAAATAAGTCTGAATCTATTGGCCAAGACACTTGAATATATTATACAAGAAAGACAAAGTGAGTAATAGTGTCTGAAGTAAAATGGTTAGATCAGACAAATAATTCAGATAGAAATGATAGGTGCCCTTAAAGATACAAAGAAAATTATTATAAAGAAGAAAGTAGAAATGTAAATATATTTTATAAGTACATAGAGTATTATGTATGAAAATAGATTTTCATTAATAAAGGTTTAGATACATAGAATGATTTTCATTATGAATACATCTCAGAAAAAGAATTAGAGTTAAAAGACCTGACTAAAGAAATTTCCTTATACAAGAAAGATAAAGTGAGTAATAGTGTCTGAGGTAAAGTGGTTAGATCAGATAAATAATTCAGATAGAAATAATAGGTGCCCTTACAGGTACAAAGGAAATTATTATAAAGAAGAAAGTAGAAATGTAAATATATTTTATAGGTACATAGAATATTATGTATGAAAATAGATTTCCATTAATAGAGGTTCAGATACATAGAATGATTTTCATTTTGAATACATTTCAAAAAGGAATTAGAGTTAAAAGACCTGACTAAAGAAATTTCCTAAAAGGAAAACATTGTTATAAGTCAAGAAATGGGCTTTAAAGTAGTATCAATAATGGTGATATGAACCAAATTTAAAATTCTGCTAATGCCAAGTGTTGTGAGGACTTGGCAGAGTAATGCCAGAGTGTGAGGAGCCATAGAAGTGCATACTTACTACTGTAGTATCAAAGTTACTGGTACAAAGCTTTGGAAAAATATATTAAATGCCAAAAAATATATTTCATACAATAATTTCTGTCCTAATAATTATACTGCTAGGCAAATAGCTTAGGAAAATTCTCAGGCACACATACTTGGAGATATAAAGAGAATGTTTATGCAGGCATAATCTTTAACCAAAAAAAATGGGGAAAACAAATTTTCGTCAAAAGTAGGTTTAAAAAATATAGGGATTACATTTATTTATTTATCCTATTGTTGTACATTTGATATAAGAGTATAGAGTGTAATAAAAATAAATTAATTTAAACCTATATGCTTAAAATCTGTTCATCTCAAAAAATATTAATGATAGTACCTATTTTAAAGAAAGAAATGTAATATTGCTAACACCATAAAACCCAATTAAGCAAAGTTAAATAATACGATGTTAAGAAATACGTATCTAACACAAAAGGACCTAGGAGAGAGTAAACAAACAGGTACAGAATCTGGAGTCATGCACATAACAGTATACTTTTTTTTTTTTTTAATACTTTAAGGGTGGAGAAACCCTGTTTCTCTTAGACCAAGGGAATTCCCTTTCTAATCTCCCCAATATTTACTATGCCTATACCAAAGAAAGCACAAATTAATTTTTTTCGGGCCACACCCATTTGATGCTCAAGGGTTACACCTGGCTAAGCTCTCAGAAATTGCCCCTGGCTTGGGGGGACCATATGGGAAGCCAGGGGATGGAACCGTGGTCCTTCCTTGGCTAGCACTTGCAAGACAGACACCATACCTCTAGCACCACCTCGCTGGCCCCAATACAAATTAATTTTTTATTGTTATTGTTGTTGTTTTTGTTTTGTTTTTATTTCTGTTTTTTAGCTCTGTTTTGTTTTTCTTTCTGGACCGGGATTATTGTTTGGTTGTTGTATTTATTGCTGTGGTGCCTTTAAGGTTTTTAGTTTGATTTTTTTTTTTTTTTTGGTATTGTTGCTATGTTTTTCTTCCTTTTTCTCTTTCTTCTCTTAAACAGATATTTATAGCCTCAAGAAGGACTCCTCCTGTTTTTTGCTTGTTTGATTTTTGCCCCAACCTTTTTTTTTCTTTTTTTCTTCTTTCATTCAAACAGAACCACATAACTTGAACCATCTTGTTCTGCCTCACAAACTGAGGAGGAAATAATGGAGATTACCAAGACCAAATAGTAGTATGAACATTGAGTAGAAATAAAAAATTATCAGACTTAGGTACCAAATCCAAAGCTAATGACAACAGGATCAATATCCAATCTACAACAAGCTAGACACAGAGGGGACCACTTATACAAGCAGCCTGGGGAGCAAAGGAGGAGGATATGGGATGAATGCTGGGGAGAGGAAGGATAACCTTGGTGGTGGGAATGCCCCTGATTCAATGTCACTTTATACCTAAAATTGTACTGTGCATGATTTGTAATCCACTTTGATCAAAATAAAAATTATTATTAAAAAAAGAAATATTTATTCAAATAGCTAAAAAGCTATAAAGAATGAGTAAAACAAAATAAAAATTATAGTCATTTCCACTTAGAGAAGATGAAATTAAATGTATTCCTGGTAGTGGATATATGGTCTTAGCAATGACTATTTAGGTGGGTTTAATTTTAATTTAATCTGAATATATATCATAAACATTATATATCTGAATATATGTCATGAACATTATAAATTTGGTAACATTATACCAGCAACAAATCAATAATGATTAATTTATATAATTAAATTAAAAAATTCCAAACTGAAAATAGGAAAGGAAACAGAAAATATTAAACAAGTTCTGATATTTACTGATTTATCCACTTATTTTTTGAAATAAAAATGTTCTTGGACCAATAACATCAGAAAATTTCCAAAAAGTTAAAATGCATAAATTGAATAAACAAAATACCTGGGAACTTCAGAGTTAATGCAGCAACGAAGGCATTTGTCTTGTACATAGCCAACTTGGTTTTGATCCCCTAAGATGCATATAGTCCCCTAAATCCACCTGGAAGTGACCTCTGACCACAAATCTAGGAGTAAAACCTGAGCATAGCTGACTGACAAACAAAATACTTAAAATAATAAATAAAAAATATTTGGTTTAGTAAGTACTGTATAAAACAAAATTTAAATATAAATCATGTTAATAGGGAGTATTGGAAATGATGATTAACAAATTACAAAGCAAAAAATATCAAAGCACTTTAAATATAAATGCTCCTGATAATATAGTTTAAAAATTCTAAGTACAACTACTAACACAAATGAAAGGCAAAATGAAACTAATAAACACTTTTCATTAAAGATTTCAATCTCTTCATAAAACAGATCAAATGTCAAACAGAAATGAAAGGAGAAATAGACAAAAAGATTATAAGCAATATAATAAAGATTTATTATGTATAATATATAATAAATAAATACTATATATTTATAGATCAGTATATAATAAATATATAAATAAATATAAAGAGCAAACTTATAAATAATTTGCATTATTTTGAAATAACATAGGCAATTTATAAATATGAGTGCTCTGAACAATGAACAAAACTCAATATTTGGAAAAATAAGTAAGTATCTTAGCAATTATTCAAGAATGCAATTAACTTTGGTATTGATAACAAAATAATGTTTTTAGAACATTTATGTCTAAAAATAAAAACATACTAATATATAATTATTAGTAACAATAATAATTCATTATTTAGCTAAAATAGACATTATTATGAAAATATTTATTTAAAGCTAAATAAATACTTATGAATCATGTCAGAATTTATTATATAAATTTCCAGTACAAAGATATAAAATTTTATGAAAAATGTTTCAAACATTTAAAAACTAGGTAAAATTCAAAATAAGGCCTTTAAAAGATGAACATTATTCATGAAAAGAAAAATGAAATTATTCATGAAATGTTCCCCAGACATACAATCACTTAATTTTTGATAAAGGGGCAAGAAATCCTAAGTGGAGCAGGGAAAGCCTCTTCAACAAGTGGTGTTGGCACAACTGGTTAGCCACATGCAAAAGAGCAAACTCAGACCCCCAGCTAACACAATGTATGAAGGTAAAATCCAAATGGATTAAAGACCTTGATATCAGACCTGAAACCATAAGGTATATAGAACAACATGTAGGTAAAACACTCCATGACATTGAGACTAAAGGCATCTTCAAGGAGGAAACTACACTCTCCAAACAAGTGGAATCACAGATAAACAGATGGGGATATATTAAGCTGAGAAGCTTCTACACCTCAAAGGAAATAGTGCCCAGGATACAAGAGCCACCCATTGAGTGGGAGAAACTATTCACCCAATACCCATCAGATAAGGGGCTAATATCCAAAATATACAAAGCACTGACAAAACTTTACAAGGAAAAAAAAAACTATCTAATCCCATCAAAAAATGGGAGAAGAAATGAACACTTTGTCAAAGAAGAAATACAAATGGCCAAAAGGCACATAAAAAAAATGCTCCACATCACTAATCATCAGGGAGATGCAAATCAAAACATCTATTGTAGCATTAAATAATTAACGATGGGGCTGGATAGAGGTGGATGGATGGATTTTTCTCTGCCATCCCAGGCCACATGGCTCCGCAATCCCCATTCAGCCGGCAGGTCCCAGGTTTAGGTGAACAGCGGAATCAGACTCATCCAGAGACAGGCATCAGGAAGCATCAACTTTATTCATGCCCTATTCACCACATGTGTGTGGCCTATATCATAACCTTTCAAGCACAGCATTCTTAGCTAGCCCTGCATCTTAACTCCTTTCAGCCATCTTCCCTTTGACCTCCATGCTGGCCAAAGACCAAAAGGGCAGAACCCTAATCCCCTGGGTCAAAGGCCTTATATAACCTTTCAAGACCACTCCCCGGAATGGGAGGGTCTCAGGTAGATACACCTAAATCCAGGGTGGAGTTACAAACTATGAGGTACCATCTCATGCCACAAAGATTGGCGCACATCACAAAGAATGAGAACTAGCAGTGCTGGTGGTGATGGGAAGAGAAAGGAATTCTTATCCACTGCTGGTGGGAATGCCACCTTGTCCAACCTTTATGGAGACAATATGGAGATTCCTCAAAAAAACTGGACATTGATCTCTCATATAATCCAGCTATACCACTCCAAGGTATATACCCTAGGAACACAAAAATACAATACTAAATCCCTTCCTCACATCTATATTCATTGAAGCATTATTTACAATAGCCAGACTCTGGAAACAACCAAGATGCCCTTCAACAGATGAATGGCTAAAGAAATTGTGGTACTTATACAAAATGGAATATTATGCAGCCTTTAGGAGAGATGAAGTCATGAAATTTTTCTATTCATGGATGTACATGGAATCTATTATGCTGAAATAAGTCAGAGGGAGAAAGACACAGAATAGTCTCACTCATCTATGGGTTTTAAGAAAAATAAAAGACATTTTTGCAATAATTATCAGAGACAAAAGAGATGAGGCCTGGAAGGTCTAGCTCACAATATGAAGCTCACCATAAAAAGTGATGAATGCAGTTAGAGAAATAATTACACTGACAACTATCATCACAGTGTGAATGAATGAGGGAAGTAGAAAACCTGTCTCAAATACAGGCAGGGGGTGTGGAAGGAGGGAGATTTGGGACATTGGTGATGGGAATGTTGCACTGGTGAAGGTGGGTGTTCTTTATATGACTGAAACCCAACTGCAATCATATTTGTAATCAAGGTGTTTAAATAAAGATATTTTTTAAAAAAATAAAAATAAATATAAGGAAACATAAAAGAAAATATTAAACATAAATATAGTAGCATAATGATAAAATATGTAGTAATTTGACCAACATATCCTTACCATAAATTATTATCAACTATAATAAGGAATCATCAACAATTAGAAGATGAGAGTCTTTTAAAGTAAGTTTAAGGTATGGTACAAGGAAGGTACAAGTGAAGAAAGCCACAAAAATAAAATCTACCATGAGGTTGGATTCAGATCCCCAGTAGTTAATGGGTGGTGGTAATTTATAGGATTAGAGGGACAGACAAAAGTAAATATCAATCAAGGAACCAAGTTGAGACTGCTAAGTGTGAATCTGGTCAATGAGATAGGAGCAAGACTTAAAAAGTAGCTATCCCAAAGATAAACCCAAACTAAACCAACCTCTCATGAAAATATATGATATTTGCTTAAGGAAGATAAAAAATTTTATTTTCTATTTTCTATGAAAAGGAACAGTACGATGTCCTGCAAAACATCTAGTATAGATCATCAAGATCTCTGAAAACTATATTAAGGCAGAGATCGGGAAAACTGAGGTATCCCTGAGACAATACTATTAAGATACCTTTCAAAATCTTGAAAAAAGCAAACTACTACTGGAGGTTCTTTCAGATTGATAAGGGGGAGAAAAAATCCAAATGACAGGAATGTTTTTCATTTGCTCCAATAAAGAGACAACAGCTGCACTTGGAGCCAACACCTGATTCTGTTTATGACAGTCCACGATATTCTCCACATCCAGTCAACATTTCTTTAGGTCCAAACAGGTGAGTTAAATAGCAATATAATAGATTTCACCACTCATACTTTTTGTAATGTCAGATGATGCCATAAACCTCTGAAATTTCTACAGAGATGCACCATTACTTCTGATTTATTACTTTGAGATGAAAGAGAAGTTATACAGGTTTTTATTTAGCCCTTCCAACCACAATGGCTCTCATCCCAAAATCAACATGAGGGATTCTTCAACTTTCCAAGTACATGTATTACAAATCCAGTTACACATTTAAGATCTGAAGAACAACCCATATGGTAGATCTATAGATGAATTGAGCCCACTATACATCAACTTTAGTTAAAGTTTCACATATTACTTAATTTCTATAGACCTCTACTTTGACTAATGGGCAAGAGTCATATTTTGATAGCCAGGAAATAGTATTGATTAATAAACCATTGCCCCCCATTCTCTAAACAATTTGAGTAAAGTGCAGTCATTCTATTTAATGCCGCCTATCTATTTGTGTTTTGACTTCAAAAGAAATTTAGTATCTACTTGTGAAAAAAGAGAGTCCCTTCTCAATTATTGTGCTTAACTGGTTGTCAAGAGTGGCTACAAAAAAAAAATCTTAATCAAAGTTCCAGGGTGAACTAGTCTGGTCAGCAAGAAACTACTCACTGGAAAGTTGATGATATTATTCAGAACTAGGTTCATGGTGGTTGCTGCTAAAGTCATAATCTGAAGGATAGTTGGAAAACTCATGTAGCTCACAGAAGTGTCTTCAAAGAAGACAACTAGTAGTAAGTGCTGTCAGTTGTTCTGAATATCACAGGAGTAACAATGATGGATTATATATTGGATCCAAGATAAGAAGTCCCTCCCTCCAGAGTCCTCTACTGATAAAGCTTCATAAAAAGGCAACTTACAAGACCACAAGGTTTTAATACCACACACAGCAAGCAGGGTGATCAAGGTGAGTTTGGGATTAAAAAGCAATAAGCCTGAACTGAAGGGAAAAAGACAAATAGCAAAAGTGAACAAACTACAAAACTAACTGAGGAGAAAAACTAATAGAAGTCTGAAGCAAGATTAAGTAAGAAAAATTAACAAAAAGAGAAAAGATATATAAAAAGAAATAATATTAATTCAATAAAGATCTTGTGTGCTAAATAAAAGAGCAGAGATTTTAAAATTCACTGAAGTTGAATCTCAACTCAGGTATATTTTCTGGAAAATAAAACAAAACAACAAAAATACAGAAAATGGGTAGAGATAACATAAATTATTATTAGTCTCAGGTGAACTCCAGAAATTTTTCTGCATATTCCTTTCTGGTGTATTCCCCTTCTGTACCAAGAAACTTCTTTTCATACATGTGCAAAACTAACATAGTCAAACATCTACAATGGTTTACAACAGGATCGTCCTCCACAGAATTTCCTGTGCTTTTTTGGCAGGGTTGGCCTGTAGCCAATCTTGATTTCCAGGGAATTGATACCCAATCATCCTGCCCTGTATGAAATAACCCCTTTGGTGCAATTCATGCTCCAGAACTCCCTAGGCAATTAAACCTTTCCTGAAGCCACAACTCTACCTCTTCTTCCCCTGTGCTTACTGGCTTCTTTCAGTCATTCTTGATGACACTTTTCCTGTCCATTATTTGGACTAGAATCCTTGTTTCCACTTCTTTACCTAGGGATTCCAACCTGAGACGAGGGGACATGTTGAAATCTACACACTAGGAACATGACTTCACCAAGATATTTCAGATTCGTTAGAGCAAGAATTGGGCTCAAAAATTTTGAGTAGGAGCTAGATTTTAGGAGAGAGATGACTATCAGAAAAGCTTGAAACAGAGAAGCAGAGAAAATAAAGGACAGTAGTAGATAAGGGCTCATCTCTTGAAAGACTCCTTAATGAAGATGTGATATCACAGATGAGGAATAAAAACTAAAATAAGATGACAGAATGAGGAAAAAGGTGGCAGTTCCAATTCAGTTATCAAATAACCAAAGAATTGCATTCAGAGAAAGTATCCCTTTTGCAGAATTGTCTCACAACGCTTAACATCAGGGCCAAAGAGATAGTACAGCAGGTAGGATGCTTGCCTTGCAAATGGCTAGCTTGTGTTTGATTTCTGGACCAACAAATCCAGTCAGAGTGCTTTCAGGATACCCATGAGTGCAGAGTTAGTGTGGCCCTTAGCCACAGAGGATGTAGCCCTAACCTCCACCCACTCACAAAAATAGACATCCAAAATAGACATGCAATTTCCAGAGCTCTCAAAAGCATTATCCTCTTTATATAAAAGGACCTCTGAGATGGGATATTAGGAATTCCCATTTCTTTAATTGTTTCTTCTTTTGAGCTTAGTTTCCAAAAGAGAGTAGTTGTCTATTGCATCATGCCCATTGTCTTTGGATTTGCCATGTGACTTATTTTGGCCAGTGTATGTAAAGGAATATGACACAAGCAGAATCTTTCTATGTGCTTCTGAGTTTTGACTAAGTTGTTGTGTTTTTGCTATCCACCTTCAGAAGAATATATCTCAGTAATTGTCATTAAAAGACTGAAAAGATATGGAGAACAGATTAAATCTAATCCACCCAGCATCTACAGATATATGTAATTCAAAACCCAGAAGAAACACAGATTCCTTCTCACTTGCAAGGAAGAAGCAAATGCTTGTGAGCACTAAATTGAAAATCATTGTATTTCAGTAATGTTTGTTAGACAGCACTATTGCAATAATAACTAATACAGGTAGGCAATCAAGTGTTTTATAATGTCCTTTAATCATATAAAACAACTGAGATACAAGGAGGTTAAGTACGTGTTCCATGTCAGAGCTCAAGGAAAAGGGTTAGCTATGTTCATATCCCCCCACTCAATAGAAATATTTATAAATGCTGATACACTTTTAGAGCTTATAAGTCCAGCATTCAAAGGACTAAATTTTAAATGCTTTTAGAAATACAAAGTACAGAGTATTCTAATAAACTAAGAAATACATGTTTTCATATATGCTGCCTATTAAGTCTGTTCATATCGTATCAGCAAACATCATGTCGTCTTGGAGAGGTTCCTAGATTTTCCTGTGAAATGTTTTTCAACGCCTGAGTGAATCAAAATGAATGTAAATGAGCTTTATTAAGTCAACCCCACATGGTGCTGTATTGTCAGCATTTGTAGGGCTGTGACAGGTTAGTTATTGCAGTTTGAAGGAAATGTCACCAACACAGCAGTCTGCAGAATTAACTTAAATATATATATAAATATATATTTATAAAATGTCTCAGGATTTTCTACCCTTTGGAGACCTGTCTACTCCTCAGAAGGTGACAAGGGCCTGAGAGAAGTTGAAGTTTGCTCATTCTTTTTCATCAGTATTCACTCTCTTTCTACATGATACCTGAGGCCAAGGGTCAAGGAATACAGGGAACCACCCAGGCTTCTGATAGCTACTGTTAATGGACTGTGGAGAGGAAATAGAATGAGGGTGATTGGAGTTGACAAGGAATGACAGGAGTCAGTGGCAGCAGTGCCAAGTGCCCTGTGCACCCAGAATGAGTGTCAGACTTCTTAGGGAGATAGGATGGAAGCAGAAGTTAGAGGGTAAAGACAAGTGAAGCATGGTATGCTGAGCTGTTGAACCCTGGACTTTATTAACTCCAAGGAGACTAAAGATCCAGTGGGGATAATGGCACTGCTTTGTGAGCTCTATCCTTTTTCACACCCGCACAACACTTCAGAAAGTTTTGACATTGTGTTCAATTCCTTAAATGACCTGATGGAAGAAGTCAGGTGTGTTCTTTCTTCAAAATCCTCATACTCGTTCATTCCTTGTGTGTGACTGTGGGAAAATATTTTCTTCAAGTCCAAGAGTCTTCTTATCAAAAATTCCTTTCTTTGCATAAAAATACCTCCTGGGAAAAATAATCTCACTAAGCATTCAACTAAGAAGACCTTAATGAAAAAAATACCCAGTAAGTAAAATCTTGGGAATAGCATTTGGTACCTAAAACCTGAATTACATCATACACTATAAAGAAAATATTCCTAAGAAACAGAACTGGACCAGAAAGAGATATTCTGGCCTCTGATTTCTAAATTAACATGGTTTGTACTAGGTCTCTGCCCACCATCAGCCCCCAAAGCAGTCATGGGGTGAGGGTCATAGTAGACCTTCTCCTGGCTAAATATGGACATAGGCACTCCCTCCTCAATTCACCTCTAAAGTGCTATAAATAAAGAGCATGGGGGAGTTCCACCCACTTAATTTCCATTTTTGGAAGAAATTGAATATTGGAAAGAGAAAGAGAATTCCTAATTTTGCCTAGCTGAACAGGGACAGGCCTTCTTTTCCAAAACGGTTTCTTGTAAATCTCATCACACACCACTGCACACTGCATTTGTTCACAAGGAAAGTAAGTTTCAACTAATCTTGACCACAACTACGATCAGAAGCATTTGTTGAATGGTATTGATTAGGGGTATGTGTCCGTGAGTTTTTCTGTACAGAATGAGTTTAAAGGATTCATTCATTCTCAGCAAACATTTGTTGACTGCCTATTGTCCCTGACCTCTGGGACCTCACAGTCTTGGCCAAATTGGCCCAAATCCCTGGAGGTTTAAATGTTAATAACTTCATGGAAGTGAAAGGGACAAGCATTCTCTTTGAAGATTCATTTCATTAGGTAGCGAATAAAGGAGGGGTATAGTGGTCCTGGGGGGGGGGGGTAATAGCAGAGTAGGAAGAAATTAACCCTTTGCAAGAAGACAGCTGAAACCCAAACAATCTACTTTTGCTTTGCTAACCTCATAGGAAAACTGCTATTCCATTATTACATATCACAAGTAAATAACTTAGAACTCTGGAAGTCCAGGAGTTTATAAAGCTGTCAGTTGTTGAAGTTCATGAGAGTTGACAGAATATGAAAAGCTCCAGAAACCAAAAGAACAAGTGTTCCTACAAGAACTGAGCTCTGGCCAAGCATCATGCATATTCAGTGACTTGGAATTATTGTACATAAGGTCAAAGCCAAACTGGAGTAGTTCCCTGTAGTGTAGACTGCTAAACAAAAATGTCTAGTATGCAGGTCCTTCAGAACTAAATACAATTTTAAAAAAATCCTGAGGCTACAAATAGATTTATAATCTTCTCGTGGTCCAGAAGAAGGTCTACTTTTTGGAGGAAAAAAATGGCCGAGAAAAGAAGATGGCGCCAAGGGCTGTAAAAAAAAAAAATCAGTCATACGGAATTGTTAAAGGAGGGGACAGAAGAAGAATCCAAGAGAAGTGAGTTGCTCCAGGAGAGTTTCCTATCATTAAGCCAAGGAAACCACAGATGGTGTGGAAAAACCTCACTTAAGCCATTTATTTCGACTCTTTCCCCACTAGACATTTTTAGCAGCTTTCTTAATAGTAGAAAATGACTGATTTGAATTTTATTCCTTTTTTCTACATAGACAGCCGTGTTCTGGAAAGAGCCATGAATCAGGCTCAGGGCTGATTCCTGCTGTGACTATGTGTCTGAGTACAGCTGTATGACCTTTAGAAGAGGTCCTAACAACCAGATGTCAAGGTTTCCTGGTCTAAAGTTACAGGTTGCTAGGACACATGATGATTCATGGATGAAAAAGCATATGTAAGGTATTATAATGAGACTTTCTTAATGGGATTCTTAGAAAACTAATAAACATAAATATAAATAACCAAAAAATAAAAGCTTCTGTCTAAAGTAATCAAAAAGAGTAGAAGAAAGCTATATTGGAGCAAAGCTTTTTGAAATTAAATTTGTGTTGACTCAAAATATTTAAATTTGATGATAAGTGCAATCACAACAAACACTATGAATATCCTAACACTGGGCGGAGAAAAAGGACACCACAGAAGGCATTTGCCTTACAAGAGGTAAATGGAGTTCAATCCCTTTAACTTCATATTGTACCTTGAGATCACCATGAGTGATCCCTGAGTGCAAAGCCAAAAGTCCTGAGAATCTCTGGGTGTGACCAAAGAAATTCTAAAACATGTAAACAATTTAATGGAACAAAAAAATAAGTTAGGGGTCAGATTGGTGGGACTGACCGGGGTTCGACCCCCGTGCCCCATATGGTCCCCCAAGCCAAGGGCGATTTCTGAGCACATAGCCAGGTATAACCATTGAGCGTAAATGTGTGCGGCCCAAAAACCAACCAAACAAACAAAAGCTATAAAGCATCTTTTTGTTGTTGTTGTTGTTGTTGTTGTTGTTTGGGAGGCACACCAGGCATCACTCAAGGGTTACTTTGGCTCTGTGTTCAGAAATCACTCCTGGGATGCCGGAATTCAAACCTATGCCAGTCCTGGGTCAGTCATTTTACCGTTTTACCACTTTACATCTATTTTACTGAAGATAGATATGGAATAATAGAGGAACAAAAGTAAAAGACATGGTAAACAATAATAAAATGATAATACAAAGTGCTTCACCGTCAGCAATTACAGTACATGCAAATATGTTATCAACACCCATTAAAAAAGAAATTAGATTTGAAAAAAAAATGGATTTGAAAAAGTTTCAATAAATATATGAATCCTGAAATATACTATGTATATGTCCTGACCACTATAGAACTAAGAATTAATAGAAGGAATTAGGTTAACAGAATAAATTAGGGAAGTTTTAAAATATAAAATTTAAACATCATAATTTCGAAAAGTCAATAGAAACAGTGTTTGTTTTAGTTATAAGGAAAACACAAAATAAGTTAGACACTACTTTGAGAATAAGGAAACAGAATCTAAATAAAACAAAATTTTTAGTGTACTGCTTACACAAATTTAGAAGGAAAAGTTTAGTTGAAATACTAGTATTTTTTAAAGAAAGATTTCAAATTAATAACCTAAACATTCATCTTAAAATGTAACTATATAAAAAATGAATTAAGAGAAGATAGAAAAAAAGGATTCAAGTAGAAATCAATAAAATAACAAGTGAAAAAACAGTAGTAAAATCTTTAAAACATGGGGAGAAGCTAATGCATGGTGAACAACCAGGGTTCAATCACTAGCATCATATGATCCCCTGAGTCTGCCAGGAGTAATTTCTGAGCACAGAGCCAGGAGTAACTCCTGAGTATAGCCAGGGGTGGTCCCAAAATCTAAATAAATAAAAAATAAATAAAAATAAAAGAGTGCCATAAATAAAAATAAAGCTTTAAAACAGAGGTTGAAGCAATAATATAGTAGGCAGGCCTACAAAGCTTGATTCTTGGCTTACTATATGATCCCCAAACACTGCCAGGGGTAATTCCTGAGTGTAGTGTCAGGAGCAACCCCTGAATATTCAGGTTGTAATCCAGCCCACCTTGAAAAAAACCACAAAACTAAAACAAAGAGTTTATTCTTTGGAAAGATAATAAAATAAACAAAACTTTAGCTAAACTGGCAAACGGGGGTTAAGACTAATATTAGTAAAATCAGGAGCTAAAGAAAAGCAATGCTAACTTAACAGAGGTGCTAAAAAAAAAACTATGAGGAAATTCTATGAAAAGTTATGTGGCAACAAATTATTTGGAGAAAAAATAAAATTAAAAAAATCTCAATCTCAGATAAAAAGTAAAATATGAAATTATATCAAGCAATGTAATTGTACATTTAAATTAGTAATTGAAAACCTTCCCACAAAGAGAACACCAAACTTTGATAAATTCACTGGTGAATTCTACTATGTTTTTTATAAAATAATACCACTAGCATTCTTTAAAAACTCTACTCAAATAAAATTCAAGAGGAGAGTAATAGGTTGGCTAGAACAAGAAAGGAAATTATAGATCAATATTCTCATGACTCTAGATATAAAATATTTAACAAAATTCAAGAACATATCATAAGAATTTTACATCATTATCATCAGATGCCATTTATCTAAGATATTTTGATTGGCTTACCATGTAAAAGTTTTTGATGCAATTTGTCATTCTAATAAAAAGAACAAAGTCTATTTTAATTACTCTAGAAAAAGCATTTGATAAAAGTTAACACCGTTTTCTATGTAAAGAAAAAAACTCAACAAAGTATACCTAGAGGGAACTTTCTCAATCTGATAAAGGTTATCTACAAAAAAACATCAGTCAGTATACTTAATAATTTAAGATGTAATGCTTTTCCCTAAAATTAAAAAAGGCAAGCACATGAACTCTTGGCCCTGCTATTCAACATTGACAAACTGTCTCAAATTGAAGCAGTTATAAAGAAAATGAACCTCATTCAGATTAGACAGGATGAAATCATATGAACATGTGTACAAAATCTAATGAAATAAAAAATTTTAAATAAAATAAAATTCAATAGAATCAATTGAAACTAAGTTCTACATGATCGTGCAATACTGAATAAATATGCAAAAATTTTTATTTCTATATGATAACTAGGCAATTAAAAATTAAATTAAGACAGTTTCATCTAAAATATTTAATAATGTTTATTTATTTATGAGGCCTCCTAAGTGATGTTCAGACAGATACCCTCCTGGCTATCCTCATTTATTTAGATCAGCAATGACCCAAAGATGTGATGTTCCTTCAGCATTGCAGGACTCAGCTACATGCACTTTAACCCCTTTTGTACTGCTCTGACAAAGTTTTCAAAAAATAAGTTCAAGATTTGCATATGGAAAATTAGGAAACATGTTAAATAAAAACATAAGGTCAAAATAATTATAAATGTGTATTCTTTTGTGGATTGGAAGACTGCAACCGGCATTATTCTTCAGATTCTTTTAGAGTTTGAACACAATGTCTCTGAAAATTCTCTCTAGCTTTTCGCTAAATTAAAAAATCTATCATATATATAGAATCTCATGGAATATAAAAAGCTCAAAACAATCTCAAAAACAAAAAATAAATTAGAAAGACTTAGAGTTCTTGATTTGTAAACTTACCATAAAGGGAAAAAAATCAAATAACATGATTATAGAATAAGGAGAGACATAAAATCAAAAGTTGAATTTAAAGACTAGATATAAATCTTTACATTTATAGTCATTTGATTTTTAGCAATGAATCCAAGACTTTTCAATGGAGAAGTAATAGTTTTGTCAACAAATGATACTGGAACAACTGAATATGCACATACAAAATAATAAATTAAAACACCATATCTCACATAAGTAAAAGGAAACTCAAAATGAGTTTTAGGCATATGTATAAAATCTAAAACTACAGAACTACTTTAAAAAATAGGAGTAAAGTTTTATGATGTTGAGCTAGTTCATTGCTTTTGGATAACATATCAGTAAGAAAAGATGTATAGGACCAAAGATATAATACAGCATATAAGGCATTGCATACAGCTGACCTAAATTTGATCCCCAGCACTACATATAAGCACTGCCAGGATTAAGCTCTGAACACTACAGGGTGTAGCCTAAAATACTCCCCCCCCAAAAAGGAAATAAAAGTATATAAATTTGACTTGACAAAAATTAAGAAAACATTTTGTGCTACAAACTATATCAATGTTAAGAAAAGAGAAAACATAATGAAAGAAAATTATCACAAATAATCTCATAAATACGCATACTCTTAGGATTGGAGTGATATTACAGCAGGTAGGCCATTTCCCTTCTACAGAGCAGATTCAGATTTAATCCCTGGCTCCCAGACCCCACTAAAAATCAACTTTGAGTTCTGACTCAGGAGGAAGCACTGAATATAAATCCGTATAGATTAAGGAAAAAAATTAAAAAACAGACTTATTTTTGTCATTCAAGAGTCAAATACAAATTAATTTTAAAATAAGGAGTATATTTTATGAATAGATTCTTTAATCACCATGAGATACACACTTCCAAAGTTGTTTGTGACTGAGCTTCAGTCATATTACATATAACACCCTTCACCAGTGCAAATTTCCTGAAACCAATGTCAGTTTTCTTCCCACCTTCCCTGCTTTCTGCATCTGAGGCAGACATTTTTCCTCTCTCTTTCTCTTTCTTGCTCACTCCCTCTTTTTCTCCCTTCTTCTCCCCTTCTTTCTCTCCCTCTCTTTATTTAGACACTGTGTTTTGCAATATTGTTACTGGAGGGGTATCATGCATATTATTTTATCTCCTTCAGCACCCAGTTTTTGTCCGGAGCAATCATTTTAATCTATCATTGTCATGTGGTCCCTTTTCTGCCCTAATGCACTCACCTGTTATTTGTGGCAAGCTTCCTACCAAGGCCCTCATTTCTATTGTCTTTGAATATTAGTACCACACTATCTTTTTTCTATATCCCACAAATGAGAGAGAAATGAGTCAGAAGGAGAGGGGTAGCCATAGAATGATGAAAGTTTTTAAATAAACACCACTCGAAATGATTTGTAATGAATAGTAGAAACATATAAGATCACTATCATTAAGGAAATACATATGAAAGCCACAACACTGTATTACCACACATCAACTTGGATGGTTACAATGCAAGACAGACAATAGCAAAGTGCTGGTGAGACTGTGGAGTAATATAAGCATTCAGTATTTAATAATGTGAATATAAAATTATGCAGCACTTTAGAAAATAATTTGGTAGAGTCTATATTTATTAGACACAGTTATATTACCCCTTAATTTATCTAATATATCCAAAATTCCTATGTTTTGTCTATATGTTTGTCTAAATATATATTGTCTATATAATATAAATGTAATGTCTATATTAAAAACGTGTACATAAATGCCCATAATGGCATTATTCATAGTAGTCAAAGATAATCCAAATACCCATGAAGTGGTGAATGAACAAACAAAAAATGACCTATCCATACAGAGAAATAGCATTTAGCTATTAAACAATGAATTACTGATCCAATCCATATTGTGAATGTTGGAAACATTACAACAAATGAAAGATAAGTCACAAAAGGTCTGTATGATTTCACTTATATGAGCTGTCAGAAAACAAGTTTATAGAGGCAAAATGTGTATTAATTGGTTGCTTAGGGCCTATTTCTTAAACTGTGAGTTGCAGCCCTGTAATAATTTGTGTGACTAAATATGGGGTCACAAAAGTAGTTTTAAGGTATATTTATGATTTATTATCAGTAATTGTTTAAGTTTTAATCAATTTTATATAAATTAGACTTGGCAATTATATACTTATATTTATAATAGTATATCTTATATACTCTGGGTAGAATAAGAACTTCTTAGGATGTAAGGAGTTGGAGTAGAAGCCCTAGCCAAGGGCAGGTGAATGAGAAGGTGGAGTGGGAAATGATTGCTATGGGTCTTATTTTTGAGGATTAGATTTAAAAAATTATCTGACATGAATTGTTGTGATGGCTCTACAACTCCTAAAAATATTTAAGGCCATTCAGTATACTTTAAGTGGATACTCTTCTGATAGGTAAAATATATCTCAAAAAAGATATCAGAAAGGAGTCTATGAATTAATAAGGAGAAAAAGATACTCAGATTTTCCAGGCTTTAAAAGAATCTGGGTCTTAAGAAGGTGACAAGGACATGATTCTTTTTTCTATGAAAAAAAAATTTCTACTTTTCAAATTTTTTTACTTTAAAATAAATTCTCTACTTTTGCATATCTATGTGTTGTGAAAATAGGACCTCTTCCTAGCCCAACTGCTAAGTTAACAACTGACTGGTTTGATCTTTTCTGTGGTTCTACCATAGCATCAGTCTCTTGGCCCCTAGGGGACATATCATGGATTTATGGATTCCTTCTTTTTATTACTGCTGTGGAGCACCTGGTTCATCCCAGGATCTCTGGATTCTAAAGTCAAAGTAGCCAAAGGCATAGACTGGCTGTGTGGGAACTCTAAAAATTATGAATGGAGGCAAGTACATTTTCTCTGTCTAAGGACTCTCCTAGTCACAGTTCTCTGTGACTGTAGGCATAGCCTGGGTAGCATGCTGCTCTGGGTCTTAGTTGCAGCTCTGCTGCTCTCAGGGATGTAGAGTTGCCATTAGCTTTCAGGTCTCCCCCACAGCTCTGCACTCTCTCAGAGGTCTAGAATAGCTGTAATTTTCTCCACCCTCCTGAGTTCTCTGAGTTCATCTCTGTAACTAGGAGGTAGCTCCTAGTAGTAGTGGTATTGCTTAGCTAACTGCACCAATAAAATGTCCGTCTCTCAAGGTCGTCTAGTCTTAGGGAAGTCTCTTATAGACAACAAAACAAAGCTAGTATAAGGCCAAGGCCTCACTGTTTCCTCAGTCCCATTCCCCACGTCCCACTCATTTCCTTTACGCAAGGACTCGTTCCTATTCCCCAACTAGATCAAAGCCCTAACCCTGCTTAATGTAAGAGAAAAGTCAAATAGAACAAAAGTTCCACACAACTGGTATATTACATAAGTTCTGTGTTGAATTGTACATCATTCTGATTTAGACCATTTACAAAGACTCAATTTGGGCTCCAGAGAGAGTCTTCGGTAGGCAGAGTATAAAGTACTCAGGTATGTATATATACCCAGAGTATAAATTTACCCAGGCAAGGTTCTGGGGAAAGTGGAAGATAGGCTAGGGAGATATAAATTAGGAGCCAGGCACAAGAGATCAGTAATGTAGGGTAAACTTGGAGGGCAGCAAACAGAAGAAAGCAGACCCTATTAACAGCTAGTGCATGTAAGCAATGAGAGAGAAGAGGTGCTCAACAATTGCCTCCCATTTTAATTTCACTGGAACATGCCCTTTTCAAGCAGCATTTTCCAGAACAAATGAATGATTCAGCAGAGTGGCAGAAAGTAGGTAATTCTCAATCTGGTTTAGCTTTCATCTGATAGACTTATTTAATATATTGACATCAGACTACAATTTGTGTTTATTCAGCTACATTCAAGTGTAAGCCATTGGTGATACTGCTGTCAACATATTAAGAAAAGGCTTATTTGTAGAAAACAGAGCGCCTTATTTTCTCCAGTTGTGAAGGAAGAAATTGAAGAGTGAATGTTGGATTACACCAGTTGCTATAGGACAGACAGGTGAGATTCAGAGACAGCCTCTACTCATAGGAAAAACTCTGGTCCCCAAAGGCTTCAGTAATGATATGAGTTGTCTGTGTGCTTTGTCGAGTTTCTTTGAGATACCAGACATAAAAGCAACAGAGAAAGCAATATGGCACATCTCAGTGTCCTGAATTGAAAATGGACCTGGGGCTTGAACAGATTCAACTTTTTATTTTGCAGCTGAAGAACTCAGCCCAGAAGGAGAAAGTGACTTGCCCAAGCTTACTAAATTAAGGGCATGTCAGATTCAAAGCAAAGAGCCCTGCTTCTCTCTCCCTAAAGATGCAAAGCCTCCAGGCAGGCTAGCCTGTCCCCAATAGTCATCTAAGCATGTTTGCACCTGCCCTGGCATGTCTCAGACTCAAATCAGAAAAACCTTCTGCTGCAACCCTGATGAGGAAATTAAATTAGCTACTAATTGGTTAATTGGCGGCAAGCTCTGTAAGGCAGTAAGGAACAAATTAAGTTGGAGCGAGAAGCACACATTTGTTAGATCAGATCATCTTCATTATCGCCTCTGTGGCCCACCAGCGATGCTATGCACTTTCCCCCAGGAAAGCTCGTACAGGAATCCTCTGACCTTTTAGCTGCCAGATAAATTGTTTCTTTCTCTTCCTTATTATGTCTTGCTTCTACCAGAGTCCCTTCCTTCTTTCTTTTTGTAAGCCAGCATATCCTCAAAACTCTAATGTCAGTAGTGTGCTGATAAATGATTAATGACAGGCTCTCTGGGGTAAAGAACTCTGATTTGTAGCACTTAGCGCTTTCCATGGTATCAATACTCCCGCGATGGGCCAATTTCCAAGTACCAACGTGACATCTCCCAGCTCTCAAGATTCCTGAAAATGTAACTGTTGGTTCTTACAAGTGAGTACTAGTTGGCTCCAACTCAACACTGATCATATATGCACAGAGGTGAATGAGTCTTAATAGGAGGTCTCATGTTGTCAAGAAAATAAGTAGGGAATTTCGCATCTCTTGCAGACTGTGAAATTTTGCATAAAAGAATCGCAAGATTTTTGTTTGATTTGGGGGCCATACCCAGCAGTGCTCCAAGGCTACTCCTGGCTCTGTACTCAAGAGTTAAAATTCTGGTTGGCTCAGAGAACCATAGAGGAGGCCAGGGATTGAACCCAGGTTGGTCTCATGCAAGGCAACTACCCTACCCACTGTGTACTATATTGTTCCAGTCCAGAAAGCACTAGATTTAGCAGTACTTCCTAATAAAGATGGCCATAGAACTAGAGTTTCTGAAATATAATTTAATAGTTCCTGAGATGCTAAGGATCCATTGATTTAAATAAATTTCTATAATCTTATCATTGTTGTTCAGTAATCTGGCTGTGGACACCATGGTAAGCCCTTTAAATAGATAGTGTTTTTAGATATAGACCTCATTCTCACATTAACTGAGCATCAAGTCTCAAATATTAGATACTGACCATGAGTGCTTATTCTAAGATTTTAGAATTCAAATACCATTACCCATCTGTGATTAGAGCCAACCAAGAGTTATGGCTCCTCTAGGGTAAAAGGCTTTCCAGGTAAGGAAGATTGCTTTTTAAAAAGCATTGAAAGATAATTAGAAAACAGTATGACTGCAATGGGTAGAAGAGGTTGTAAATCGGAAGCATGTATACTTTGAACAACACTCCATTTCTTAGTGAAAATGGGAAAGCAAGGATCGATCTTTCTTAACTCAGGACTTAGAGAATGCTAGAAAGGCCTGCTGAGCTCTGTCAGTGAGACAGAGAATACTGTCTTCTGACCTCAACTGTGGTTAATAAAAATGTGTGCAGCTTTTTCTTCTTCCTGTCCTATATAATGGTCATGGAATCACATGTATTATCCCTGAAGAAATTCCACTCATTCATCCTTGAGAAAGCATAACTAGGACAAAAATTTAATACTGAGCAAATATTTATTGAGCCTTACATTGTGCCAGGTGGTGCAAAGTACTGAATAAATTTTTTATTGTTTGTTTGTTTTATTTTTTTTTTCAATTTGATAGGGATTGATCCAGGAACAGCAGGCTATTCAAGATGGCATATTTAAGCTTAATGTTTATGTTCCTTAAATAACCATTCTGGAGCTTGAATCTCAATCACACACCTTTTATATATTTAAAGTCTTCAAGTTAGTTATACTTGAAGTAAGAAAGACTTCAGCAAACACACTTTGAGTATCTGTGGATATCTAACCTTATCACTATCTACATAAGGGAATAAGTATGAAGTTGTGGGCCCATTCTACTACTCTTCACCCTTTTCACATCTTAATGAATAAATTGAACCCATATTGTTCACACTTTACATACATTTCTTTCTTAGAAAGATCTTTTGTCTCCTAATATTGAGAATAATATTTAATAAAATACAGATAAATATTAGCACTTAGGTATGTCTTTTTAGAGATATTAATAAATTTGTTTCTTTTTAAAAATAATCATGAAGTGAAACTACTGAAAATTTGATTTGGGGATGTTGGGCAGTATAGAAATAAATGCAGATGTAACACTAGTCTTTGAACTTTTTTTGAACAATACACACTTTCAAACTTACTTTATTTCTGTGTTTCCCCTTTCCTATCAATTGATCCCCAAGCTTTGTGCCATGGTCCCCTTGGACATTGTTTCTATCTGTGGTCCCTTTGGGATATTCCTTGGCCCACAAGACTCCATATATTTCCTGGATGAAAAATTTCTCTAGATTGATACGGCTAGCAGACCCTGAAACAGAACAGGAGTAGCTTCCAGGTCTATCTCTGTGAAAAGCTGGTCTAGATCTCTATCTTTGAGAGTCTACCACCATGCTAACCAGTCACAGATTCCTGTAGCCTTGTGCTTCCAGACAAAAGTATGACATCAATATGTGTACTCATGAAGTAAGTAGAGATTGAAGAAAATTTCAGTTAGTCTCAGTGACAAAAGAGGAAGTGAATGTCATGAACTGACCACTGTTCCTGAGTTCTATGTTAAGTTACGTCATGTTCCAGTTGTGACTTTAAGAAAGATGCCTAGTTAAGGCTGATGTTCTGATCTTTGAAACGGGTTTCTAACAGTCATCTCATAGTTGGGAGTAATGTGCCCACTTATATTGATGATGGATCTTGATCTTCCTTGATGGTGATCAGGACAGAAAAACTCATGCCTGCCCTACTCTTTTTTAGGAAACTAAAAACATCATATCTGGACTTTTACACCCTGTAGATAAGCCCAGTTGCAGGTTATTATTTCATGCCTCCACCAGAGTCAGGCTGCCAGCCCCAATGACATAGAACTCTGCAAGACACCAAAATGTAGGTGAGAACAATGCTCCTCTCTGAAGGCAGCTGGACCTGTAGTTGATTAGTGCTGACAGCAGGTGTGGAGTAGACATTTTTGTCGACCGTCCAATATCCATAGTCCTCAGGTAATTCAAATTACTTTCCAAATGTCACTGTATCTGTCTGAGTCTGACAGCTCTTCAAACTGGGTCTCTTTCTCTGAGCCTGAAGACTTGGACATATTCCTGAAAGGACTTTTGATCTTCATTTCTTTCCAGGTGGGAGGGTCCTTTGTCAGACAAAGTCCAGGCTCATGAAATCTGTGAACAAAAAGCCTAGTGACAGGTATCCAGCATGTGAATGCAATAACATATCCAATGTAGAGACACAGCTAGTTGGATAAGACATATGAAATTCCTGAAAATGAACAGTCAGGAGAAAATGTGAATACTTTCTTCAAAGCCACAGCAGTAATACCTACTTATCTTGAATTCTGACTTCAGTAACTTCGAATGCATGTTAGTAGAGAAATCCTAGATACTTAAAATAACAATTGCACAGTCCCACACCAAATTCACAGACTGTATTGCTCAGAATCAAGACACTCATTCAAAGCCTTTTCATTCTTGCTTAAAATAAAAGTCTAACAATTTTATACAACTCAAGTTTTCCCAGTGCATGCAAGATGAATATGCAAGATATGTCAGGGAAGAAGATGGAGGTACCAGAGAAAGTTTAACAACAGCAATAAGAATTGATAGCTGGGTGTGTGGTAACAGAGCAAACGGACAGAACTAAAAGTGAATATAAAAGTATGGTGTTGAATGGTCATAAAAATTAGGCAGAATTGGCCATAAAAGGGTTAAACTCACTTATAGTTGTAAAAAAAATAAGATAAGGAGGTGTAAAATGAGTTTTAGAAAGCCACCCATTCAGAGTTCCTAAAGTAAATGAAATTTTGGCTTTGGAAAGAACAAGCTTAGAATTTAGGGAAAATTCACTTAAGTGGAACACTGTCTTCCCCTGACAGTGCAAGATAAATGAGGCGGTACTCTACCTGCAAAGGCCACAGCCACTGGCTGGGAAAAGAAAATAGCCCCCTGTAACCTTTCCAGTAGCTCATCATGTTCTGACATTTCCCACTTATCCTCCAGAAGCAACCTGGACCAGCTTTGCTTTAAGGAAATACTAGGACTGTGCACATGGCAACAGGGCAGAGTCACCTCTCTTTGATGTATATATGGGTCACAGAGCCCGGAAATAAGTGTCTCATGTTGGGATCTTGAAAGTCACATGCCTTCTAACTTTCTCTGCCTTTCTTTCTGCTATTACACAGGGCCCCTCCAAAGATGGGTTGTGGTTCTAACTGGAAACTCTTTAGTTCTCATTATGTATTCACAGTGTTTTTCATGTTCTTTTAATTTTAACCCAGAGTCCCCTTGTGCTTCTCCCTTCTGTTTTCACTGACTTCAATAGAGCTCTGCATGCTTCTAGAAGATATTTGAGGACCTGACCTAAGCTGAATGTTCTTATGTGGTATTTATCAACTTTGGATTTTATATGAGACCCTAGTAGAAAGCTTTGAAAAAAAAATACAGATGCAGGCTGAGAAAAACCCAATCATCAGGAGAATATATAAATCCTTCCAGAACTTACACCAAAACTTCATACCACATGCTACCCCAGACCACAGCATTCCAATAGCCATGCAGTTCCACCTCCTCAAGTCCTAGGCCCTGGTTGGCTTAAAATTATCAGCATGGTTTCTAGGTGCCCTGAAAACCACTTAATTTTTAAAGAGTAGATGAAAATCACCTCCCACAATTCCACTCCTACACCCATTAAATCTGACTCCATTTATCGGGACCCTGGGAGTTGAGAAAATTATTTTTACTAACCATAGGCCTTTTATAATATAACTGCCCTGCTCACACCAGAAAGTGCTCATCTAGATAAAAATTAGCAGCCCCCATGCTCCCCACAACTTTCTGTTTTTATTCTCCCAGGATACCCTTTTACCCTTAACCATTTAGCACCGAGTTAGCTCTAAATTACAGTGGCTCTTCATTGCGTGCTGACATTAATGTTTTTCAAAAGCTCCTCTATAACTGTAATGTGTGACCAGTAGATTGAACCCCTGTTTATCTGCCCCGATGAGTTGTCACTGCAAGATCTGTGAATCTAGTGAGCTCCACAAAGCAGTTTTTGTTCAGAAGGCAGATGCAAGATTTGAAGCTTCTAAATTTAGGAAATATAAAATGTGGAAAGGGATGTGAAACTGGGTAGACCTTAAAGACCTGGACTAGGGGTTGGGGCTTGATATAGTTTACCAAGAATATCTAAGCAGGACCAGCTAGTTTGTAAGCCGGGGGTTACAATGTTCTGATTATAAGTAATATTTACTTATAAGTAATAGTTACTAGTTCACATCTAATGGGGGAAAGTCCAGAGAGAACTGTTTCCTCTCTCCATTGGAGCCTTCATCTCATCCAAATTGGCACCAACAGAAGATGCACTCTGGGAATATTGATGGAGGGAAGTCGAACTGTTGATGAGATTGGCCCTGAAACATTGTATGTCTGAAACCCAAATATGAAGAATTTTGTAACTCATAATGGTTTCAATAAAAATTCAAAGAAGTTTTAAAAAGTAGTTTATAAAAATACACATAATTTTTAAAAACAGTAACAGATATGAAATAATAAGAATGATACTAAAGGAAAATAGGAGTGAATAAACTAGTACCCAACACAGGCACATCTTTGGAATTCAACACAAAGAGAGGCCACCAACTTGGGTCAGTATTTTTTTTAGTCCACAATACAAAAGAAAAGAAGGATAATTTAGACAATTTAGAGGTCATAGCATAAAATCTAAACCTTTGTTGAAGATAAACATGGCAGTTCCTGGAACTGAAACCAGACAAACACTTCCCTTAGACCAGGGATCTCAAACTCAATTTACCTAGGGGCTGCAGGAGGCAAAGTCCGGGTGATCCTTGAGTGCAAAGTCAGTAGTAAGCCTTGAACATTGTGGGGTGTGACCCAAGCAACTAAAACAAAACAAAACAAAAAAAAAGATTCCTTTAGGACAGGACCACAAAATGTTGTACAGAGGGCCATTTGCAGCCTGTGGGCCACGAGTAGACCCACATGGACAGGACCCTGTGATTTAGTAACATCCTTAAAGCACACTTTCTATATACAAGGCAATGAATTTCATAGATCTGCTTTTAAAACTCACCCTCTGGGCCGAGAAAGATGGCCTGGAGGTAGAACGTTTGCCTTGCAATCAGAAGGATGGTGGTTCAAATCCCAGCATCCATTAAGGTCCCCTGTGCCTGCCAGGAGTGATTTCTGAATGCATAGCCAGGAGTAACCCGGACCGCTGGTGGGTGTGGCCCAAAAAGCAAAAAAAAAAAAAAAAATGATTTTTTAAAAATACTCACCCTCGCCCAGAAGCCGGTGAGGGATCAAGCTCCCCAGGTACCCCCTGCGGCCGCCTCAGACCCTGTGCACCGGACTCCCGGTGAGGGACTGAATGGGCCCCAGAACCTCACGCTGGCCTGGAGCCTGTGGGGGAGCAAACACCCAGGGCACTCCCTGCACGAACCCTGGACCCACACACCGGCCCAGACACAGGAGCAGAACTGCAATAACTGACATCAAAAGGGAAGAACAACTGATCAGGCCCCACTAGAGAACACACATGGAGCCAAACCTCAGTGACCTCACCCAAGAGATCCCTCTAGAACCACGCTCAGGGAGGGGACCCATCCCCACACCACAAGGGGCCAAAACAGGCTGAATTTGGAAGGCACTGCACTCCAAGACAGACCAATAAATGCAAAGAAATATGGATAAATCGAGGAGAACCCTAACATCTGGAGATACGGAGACAAACCCTGGCAAGTTTCCAAGTCCACCAAAATGCACAGATCCATGGAAAGGAGACCTAAAAGCAGCCATGAGGAAGAAAATGCAAGAATTGATAAAGAAAATGAAAGAAACAGTAGCTACTGAGTATAAGAAAAATCTATAGATGAACAAATCAGCCAAATGTAAGAAGAAATGTTAAAGAACTTGAGAGATTCCATACAAAAGGAATTGAAGGAATTAAAAGACAATGTAACAAGCTTTATGAGCAGAAACACACAGTTGGAGAAGTACATTGAAGAACTTGAAGGAAAACTGCAAACAAAAAACGACCAAGAAACCAACAAAGAAATAAAAGGCAAAGCACTGGAAGGAAAAGTCCAGTATCTAATGAACAAGGACAAAAGAAATAACCTAAGAATTGTGGGTATACCAGAAGAGGAGGAAATAGGGAAAGAGGAAGAACAAATAGCCAGAGAAATAATAGCGGAGAACTTTCCCACCCTCTGAAAAGAAACTTCAGTGCAAATCCAGGAAGTGAAGAGAGTCCCTAATAAAAGAGACCCTAATAAACCAACATCAAGACATACAGTAATCCAAATGGCAAAAAAAAAAAAACAAACAAACAAAAAAAAAAAAACAAAGAGAAAGATGATCTCCTTAAAGCAATAAGGGAGAAAAAAACCTCAAGTACAAAGGAAGGGAGATAAGAATCAAACCAGATCTCCATTTGAAATAATTCAAGCAAGAAGACAGTAGAACAACATATATAAATGCCTGAATGAAAGAAATTTCCAACCTAGGGTCCAATATCCAGCAAAACTTTCATTCATATGGGAGGGAAGACTAAAAACATTCTCAAACAAAAATGATCTTGCATTATTTGATCAAACAAGATGAATCCTACATGACCTACTCAGAGACGAACTACACGATCCAAACCCCCAATTGTAACAACAACCACCCTACACAAAACAACTGCACAACAGTCCTCTCTGTCAATAATTTCCCTAAATGTTAGCAGTCTAAAGTCTCCCATTAAGAGGCACATAGTAGAGAACTGGATTAAGTCTCCCATTAAGAGGCACATAGTAGAGAACTGGATTAGAAAACATAAACTGGACTTCTGCTGCCTGCAAGAAACACACCTACAACTACAGGACAAACACAGACTTAAAATAAAAGGATGGAAATTAATTATTCAGTTAATAGAAAACAAAAAAACAGGGAAAGCCATTCTTATATCAGACCAAATTCCATTCAACCTCAAAAAAGTGATCAGGACAAAGAGGGACACTATTTACTGATCAGGGGAAAACTAGATCAAGAAGTACTAACCCTGCCTGGTCAATATCTATGCACCTAATGTAGAGCCAGCAAAATATGTGAGGCAACTTCTTGCAAACCTGGAGAAACACATGAAGGAAAATGTGATAATTGTAGATCTCAATACTCCACTATCACCACTGGACAGATCCACCAAACAGAAAAACAGCAAAGACGTAAGAGCCCTACATGAAAAATTAGAAGATCTAGGGCTAATAGACATTTATAGGACCCTCCATCCCCAGAAAACAAAATACACATTCTTCTCAAGCCCACATGGAACCTTCTTAGAATAGACCATGTCCTAGGATACAAATCTAGCCTATATAAGATCACAAATGTAAGGATAATTAGAAGCACCCTATCAGATCATTATGCAACAGAGGTCAAAATTGACTACAAGAAGAAGCAATGGAGAAAAACTAATACCTGGAGATTAAACAACATGCTGCTCAACAACAGCTGGATCAAAGAGCAAATTAAGGAGGAAATAAAAAGATTCCTTGAGACAAATGATAATGAAAAGACAACCTGTCAAAATCTGTGGGACACAGCAAAAGCAGTAATTAAGGGGAAGCTCATAGCAATACAGGCCTATGTCAAGAAACAGGAAAATGACAAAACCAACAGTTTAAAGGATCACCTCAAGGAATTGGAACAACAGCATCAACCACAACCAGAGGGCAAGAAATAATAAAAACCAGAGCAGAAATAAACAACATAGAAACAAAGAAAACAATACAAAAAATCAATGAGACCAGGAGTTGTTTTTTTTTTTTGAAAAAAATAAACAAGATAGACAAACCACTGGCAAAACTCAACAAGAAAAAGGGGGGGGGAACACCCAAATCAGTAGGATCACAAATGAAAGGGGAAATATTACAACAGAACCCCAAGAAATACAACATATCATGAGATCATATTATGAACAACTATACTAGAGAACTCAGTAGATATCAACAGATTCCTGGAAAAATACCATCTTCCAAGACTGGATAAGAAAGACCTAGAAAGCCTAAACAGACCAATCACTTCAGAGGAAATTGAAGATGTGATTAAGAAATGTAATTAAGAAATTCCCTAAGAAGAAAAGTCCAGGTCCAGATGGATTTACAGGCGAATTCTATCAAACATTCGAGAAGACTTACTACCACTTTTCCACAGGCTCTTCCAAACCATCGAAAAAACAGGAATCCTCCCCAACTCCTTTTATGAGGTTAATATCACACTCATTCCCAAAAATGGCAAAGACACCACCAAGAAAGAAAACTACAGACCAATCTCACTAATGAACATAGATGCAAAGATTCTAAACAAAATTTTAGCAAATCTAATCCAGCACTTTATCAAAAAGATCATACATCATGACCAAGTAGGTTTCATCCCAGGAATGCAAGGTTGGTTCAACATATACAAATCAATCAACATCATACATCACATCAACAACAAGAAAGACAAAAACCACATGATCATATCAGTCGATGCAGAAAAGGCATTTGACAAAATACAACATCATTTCATGCTGAAAACACTCAGCAAAATAGGGTTAGAGGGAACCTTCCTCAAGATAGTTACAGCTATCTATGAAAAGCCCACAGACAACATTATCCTTAATGGTTAAAAACTAGAAGCATTTCCACTAAACTCAGGAACTAGGCAAGGCTGTCCACTCTCTTCACTCTTATTCAATATAATCTTAGAATTCCTAGCAATAGCAATCCGACAAATCCAAATTTGTATCAAAGGAATCCAAATTGGGAAAGAGGAACTCAAACTATTTCTTTTTGCAGAGGATATGATGATATACATCGAAAACCCTGGAGTCCACAGTAAAACTCCTCGAAATAATTAACCAATACAGCAAAGTGGCTGGCTACAAAGTCAATATACCAAAGACAGTATCATTTCTCTACACAAATAATGAAGTTGAGGAGAGAGAGATCAAAAATACAACTCCATTTAAAATAGTATCAAAAATTATAAGGTACCTAGGTTAATCAAACTTACAAGGGAAGTGAAGGACCTATACCAGGGAAACTTCAAAACATTCCAGAAAGAAATTGAAGGGGATCTAAGGAAATGGAAGAACATCCCATGCTCATGGGTAGGTAGAATCAACATAGTCAAAATGATTATTCTACCAAAACTACTATATAGATTTAATGCAATCCCAATCCAAATTCAGACACCATTTTTAAAGAATTAGAACAATCAATCATAAAATTCATCTGGAATCACAAAAGACCCAGGATAGCCAAACACATACTAAAAAACAAAAAGCTGGGTGGCATCTCGCTACCTAACCTGAAGCTATACTATAAAGCCATAGTGATCAAAACAGCATGGTACTGGTACAAGTACAGAGCCTCAGACCAGTGGGTTAGAACAAAATTTCCATACATAAATCCCCAGATATACAGTCAACTAATATTTGACGAAAGAGCCAAGAACTTGAAATAGAACAAAGAAGTCTTTTCAACAAATGGTGTTGGTACAACTAGAAAACCACATATAAGAAATTCAAAATTGACCCATACCTCACTCCTTATACAAAAATCAACTCAAAATAGATCAAAGACCTCAAAATTATACTCGAATCTATAAAGTTTATAGAGAATAAAATAGGTAGAACACTCGAAGACCTATATATCAAAAAGGCCTTCGAGGATGGAGTACCAATGGCAAGAACTTTAGCATCAAACATAAACAAATGGGACTATATCAAACTAAAAAGCTTCTTCATCACAAAAGAAACCCTACTTAACACAAGAAGACAGTTAACTGAATGGGAAAAAAATCTTTTCACCCAACATATCAGATAAAGGGCTGATATCCAGAATATACAAAACACTCAGAAAGTGGAGCCCCTCCCAAACCAAATAAAGCCATAAAAATGGGAAGATGAAATGAATATACACTTCTTGGAGGAAGACCGAAAGATGGCCAACAAACACATGAAAACATGCTTACCTTCACTCATCATTAGGGAAATACAAATCAAAACAAGAATGAGGTACCACCTTACACCAGTGAGAATGGCTCACATCAAAAATAATGGGAACAATCTCTGTTGGCGGGGATGCAGTATGAAAGGCACTCTCATCCTCTGCTGGTGGAAATGCCCTCTAGTCCAACCCTTATGGAGAACAGTCTGGAGAGTGCTCAAGGAACTCAGAATTGAGTTGCCATTTGACTCAGCAATTGCTCCCCCAAGTCGACAGGACATTCATCCCAAAGTATGTGTACACCCTACTTTTTATTGTAGCACTCAGTATAATAGCCAAGTCTTGAAACCAGCCTCGATGTCCGACAACAGATGAGTGGATCATTAAGATGTGGTATCTATACACAATGGAAAACTACATGACCATCAGAAATGATACAATCATAGACTTTGCAGCAACGTGGATAGACCTAGAACATATTATGTTAAACAAAGTAAGTCAGAAGACAAAGGATAAACACAGAATGATAGCACTATTCTGAAGCACCAAGAACATACACCTTATATACGACTAATACTCAACAATCAAATATCAGGGTTTAACAGGGTAGAAACTCCAAACACTGTAACAGTCAACATACACCAGGGAGCAGTGCCCAAAACACATGAAAGAAGAACAACACAAACTCTTGACTACACATTATACCACAAAGAAACCAGCAACAGCAGAAACAGCAGCATAGAGAGAACAGGTATGTAATCAGCCTTCTACTACAAAGGCCCTTAATAAACCCTTAGAGATCTTATACAGAATTACAGGTAAAGAATACTATGGGAAATCACTGACTCCAAAGTAAACATCTCATAACAATATGTTTTAATGCCCTAATATTACTATATTTAAAATAACCTCTCAGCTTTTCTGTCCACAGGCGTTCTTGGATACAAAGGGTGGACAAATTAAGATGGCACTTCGGGGCCCAGTCACAAGAGATACCATACCCAGCTTGCGCTACGAGAATGCCCCGAGAAAACTCTTTAACATACACTTTATCTCTAGGTTACACCTTCTTTTAGTACTTGAAACACGTGACCAGCAAGAACACCAAAGTAGCAACTTTGACCTATAGACTCATTCTATAGGATCTACTCATCGACCACATTCAAAAAAACTAGCATTCCCTTGCCCTTTCCTCCTCTCTTCTCACTACTTTCTTTTTTTTTTTCTTCTTTCTTCTTCTCTTTTACTTTATAATGTATTTTTCTCTTTTCTTCCTTCCTGCCCCTTACATATACTTTCCCCTTTCCCCCCCTTTGGAAATCCGACTATCCCTTCACTCCTCAATACCATCCAGATTTCCCACCTTATTAAAACTCTTCACCCTCAGTTCTTAATCTATTAGGCATCAAGACTGATCTCCTACCCCCAAAAAATCAGTACCAAGCACCCAACCGAAGGGACACACAGTTAATCCCACACCTCATCCCCGGAAAGAAAAGGCAACCAACTCCCCTGCTGACTCAAGCTGCGCGGCCCTCCTTACCAACTCTACCTAGCGTGGACTATTACTTGAAACCAGACTCAGCTCTAAAAGTATCCCCAAAGCAAGAACTCTTCCCAAGACCTCCCTGCCGCAAAACTTTTGCCAACCTCAAGAAGTTCAGGGTGTGTGATGAAAAGGCGCCCGGGAACCCACACACCACAAGAAAATCTCAAAAGACAATGGGGGAACCTATACTTCCATCATAAGTTTAAGTCCTGTGTTGTACTATCTCTTTACCTGCTTTCCCCGCAGTGGTCCTCAAACTATGGCCCGCGGGCCACATATTGTATTTGTATCTGTTTTGTTTCTTAATTGCAAAATAAGATATATGCAGTGTGCATAAGAATTCATTCATAAGTTTTGTTTTTACTATAGTCAGACCCTCCAGTGGTCTGAGGGACAGTGAACTGGCCCCCTGTTTAAAAAGTATGAGGACCCCTGTATCATTTTCTTCCTTTAATTACTTCGTTACTTCATTTTTTTAAAAAATCTTTGTTCCATATATATATAAGCACATATATTTTTATTTCTATTTTTATC
Source organism: Suncus etruscus (assembly GCF_024139225.1). NCBI lineage: Eukaryota > Metazoa > Chordata > Mammalia > Eulipotyphla > Soricidae > Suncus > Suncus etruscus. Next base: position 145,587,803 of record NC_064851.1, read on the forward strand.
TTTTTTGGGTGTGTGACCTATTTCCGTTTTCTTCTTTATCCACCCCAAAATGCACCAGCAATATAATATAGCACCATTTCCCCCTGCAAAGACACACTAAAAAAGGGAATACTCTTATGTATAAAAATGAGCTCTTATCTACTAGGGATAAGAACTCATATTTGTTTACAATACAGGGATATCTCCTACCTTGAAAATATGTCACGTGGACCCAACTTAGACCCCAGGTGATTAGACACCATCCATCCAGCCTTGAACCCTGGATCCCAGACATAGAAATGACACAGTTCTTCACGACAACTACAGGAAACAAATCCCCTCTGGGACATCCTTAATACTGCTCGGACACCAACAAGTGCTAGCCCTAATATGATGTCCTGACAATGAGGAAAATGGGAACAACTTGACCTAAGAGCAAGTTATCCTACCCCTCCAGCTGACGATAAGACAAAATCAGAAGACTTATCACCCTTTGGTCTCTCCAAAAGCCAAGATTGTGTTTTACAAATGATGGCTGATAGAACCATGACTGGACTGTATGTATCCTGTGATCAATAAAAAAAGTCCTAGTTTAGGGTTTGAGCTATGACCTGCACAACAACCATGATCTCCAGTTCCATGGGTCTGTCTGACACAATTGCAGTGGATTGGGTCTTCTAGAATCATAACAAAAGACATTATCCTAGGCTCCATCCTAGGATCAGTGCAAAGACCAAGACCACCAACCACAGAAGACAGATTAAAATGACAATGAGGGAACACATCTTCTAAAACTACAAAGAAAGGCTTCATCACAAGTTCCACCCATTGACCTGTGCAGATACTGAGATATCTAGATACAGAGATCTGATTTTATCAGCCAGGATGGAGCAGAAGTCTTCCAAACACCACGAAAGCACCAAGGGGAGAGTAAATGAACCTAAACGGAGTCTATAGTTAATCCCATGACAATATACTCCAAGGGTGGAGAAATCCTGTATCTCTTAGGCCAAGGGAATTCCTTTCTGAATGACCTCAATATTTACTGTGCCTGTGCAGGAGGGAAATAAAAGCACAATACAATTTCTTTCTTTTTCTTTCTTTCTTTCTTTCTTTCTTTCTTTCTTTCTTTCTTTCTTTCTTTCTTTCTTTCTTTCTTCTTTCTTTCTTTCTTTCTTTCTTATCTATCTAGGTTTTGTCGATTTCTTCATTTTGGTATGATTACTGAGTTGTTGTCTCCATTTATAATTATTTTTTTAATTTTTTCTTCTGTTCTATTCTTTCTCTAGGTGCTCTGCCATGCTTTTTATCTCAAGACCATAGCTTTTATGCGGTGCTTATCTTTATGTTTGGACTGCTCGTGGGATATTTTATTTGACACTTCTTTGTGTACTTTTGGGTGTTTCACCTTCTTTCTCCCCTTTGTCTCTCAAACCGATGATGAGAGCCTCTAGAAGGACTCCACCCACTTTTGGCATATTTGATTTTTACCCCAGTTTATCATTTTTCTCTTCTTCAAACAAAACCACATAGCTTGAACTATCTAGTCCCACCTCCCAATTAGAGGAGGAAACAAGGGAGGTACCAAGACCAAAACAGGTGTAGGACCACTAAATAGTAAGCTAGGCTCAGAGGGGACCACATATTCTAGCAGCCCCGGGGATGACGGAGGAAGATATGGGAGGTAGGATGGGAACAGAGGTGTAGGGAGGATAATTCGGTGATGGGAATCCCCCTGATATTATGTTAATATGTACCTAAATATTATTGTCAACAATATGTAAGCCACTATGATCAAAATAAAAATTATAAAAAAAATACTCACCCTCAGTACATTCTATGTCATAATGGCAAATTGTTATCCAATGAAATAAAATTATGTTCTGGGTAGACCAGGATGTAGGGTTCCAGAGCAGAAGGACAAGACCACACAAGTGAAATAAAGTCTAAATATTTAATATTCATCTGCCAACGAGACCCCCCAGCCTGGCCAGCCTAGGCCATCCCCCAAAGATGATGATCCCCACCCAAGGTCATGATGAAGATTCTATAGGGAAGGGATATAGGGAGGTTCCAGCTTTCTGATGATCCTTAAAATGATTGGATCTTGTCTAGGTGTATCTTCCTATTGCTCCCTTGTCCTTCCTGATAGGCTACCTGGTATGGCCAAGTAGCTTTGGGCGGGGTCTATGGAAATAGGCTTTTGAAGCCCTGGCATGTGGCTTACACCATGTGGTCCTTAGAAAATGGTGTCTCTCCCTGCTCAGAACCTAAGAAGAGCCTGCCATGTGGCTTTTACAAAATGGCATCCCTCCTTGTTCAGAATTCAGGTCCCAACACAGGATAAATGTTTTTAATACCAAGATTGAATTTAAGTGAAATGTAGATCCACAAGAAACTTCAAGAAAACTCAAGTTTTCAAACCTGTCCATATAATTTGGAGGTCAGAGTCATCTATTAAGTGATAAAGAACTTGAACAAAGGGTATGGTCCTTGTTTACTTTTTCTTCCACCAAGCCTGTGTCCTAATCTAGAATTTCATATACCTGAAGATCAATGAAAATAGAAAAGCTATTTTGTAGATCACTATGGTTGAAGTTTAAAAAATGACTTAATATGATTGATAAGTAGTTATATATCTACATAATATAACACTGCTAAATGGTTCAGAGACAATATCTGCAAAGCAAAAATTACTTTTCTTAAACCAGCATGAAATTGCTGAAGACTTGCTCAGTCCATGCTCTGTTTCTGGGAACTACCAAACTAGACAATATGGTTGAAAGTGGTCTCTATTATTTTTATAAAATACGGCCCCAATGTTTGTGCACAAAACCCAAGGGTTTTACACTTCTTTATGAGATATACCCTAGTCTCCCTATTTTCCCCAAATAATTATTCTACTGTACTGTGTGTCAGATGGGTAGCCCTTGACAAGATAGCTCTGAGAAGACTCCCCATTGCTCGCATCCCCCCGGATGGTTTCTCCTACTTTCTGCCTGTTCTTAAAAGCAGCTCCTACCTATGACCCTTTGTTCCTTCTGTGGGTCCACAAGTTCAATAGGGATAATGGGCTAAGGTACGGGAGAAGAGAAGCAGCTGAGGATCCGTCGAGGAAAGAGGAAGGAAGAGAAGAAAAACAGCCCCCTCTGTAAGCTTTCCAATCACTCCAGCCACCACCATTTCTAATTCTTTTCTTAAAGTATAAAATCATTCTTCCACTGATCTCACGCGTGGTCAGAGCTCAGTACAGCCCCATCCGTCACTGGGCTGATTTGGTTCAGCAGGTGTTGGCTGGGCAATCGCTCATTTCAGGCTAATCTGCTAGCGGCTGTCAGGGGTTATGGAGTATTTATTGAGTTTGTGTCAGGTCCGGATGACCAATAGCCAACAGCCGGTGGATACGCACTGACATTGATGATATTGCTGAATTAAACGAGGTGATGTATACTCAACTTGCTTAGAGACAGGAATGGACCCTGGGATCATTTTCTAACCTGATGCAGACAATCCCTGGGCTTTCCTCTTCAAAGAAAACATCACACATGTGGCATTTCTATTTAAGAGGGAAAAGTGCATGGTCTCCAACAAATTTAATCACATCCATATTGAAATAAATAAGAGTTTCCTGGGAAGACTGGAAGAGAGAAGGATTTTCCTGACTTTTGGCAAACAATCTTCCATACAATATCAAGGCCCTACTAGATTGCCAGCATTCATATTTTAGGCCTGACCAGAAACAGACACTAATTATGACCTTACCTCAAGTTGAAAATTTAGCCATAATTTGTGGCAGGCAACATGATAGCACCAAGAGCACTAGAAGTAGAGTCAGACACTGGTCAAATGCCACTTCCTCCATTTCTTAGATGGATGACTTTAAATAACTTTTCACACCTCTCAGCTTCTCTAAGTTTTTATACCTCTGATTAAACAGAGATATGAGGACTCATGTAAGTCATTTTTAGTAATAAGTATTCTGATTTCTGGAAATAATTTCTTATACTTATTTACTCCTTTCCTTCTTCTAAAACCAATGTCTCCTCAATGATATTTTCTCTATAAGTTTTGGATAAATTTTAATATTTTAATCAAAAAATTGTTTTATATTTTTATAAAGTATATTATAAGATGTCTCCCCTGTATTTCCTAAATCAAGGCTGTTATCACAGAACTCCCTGCTCTCACATTTAAATAAACAGAATTCAACATAAAACCTAGAATTTCATCTTTCTCTGAAATGACAGTGCAATCAAACAGTCCCATTGTCAAGTCTGCTACCTGGTCTCAATGTCATAAACACTCTTACTGGATGCCAGGAGAGGAAAGTTGGTGCTGAGTTCTGTGTGATTAGGAGGTTGAGGTTTTGTGCTTGGCTCTCTTTTCAGATCCTGGAGACTCATTTTGGAGATTGTATGTGAGTACTTATCTTCCATGTTCTCTCTGGCTCTCAGACCTGATTTTGTGACTGGTTTGGAAGGCTCCAGAAGAGAGGCACACTTCCCAGCCATGTGACCTTGTCATTTTCTTAGTGGCCAATCAGCAAGGGGAGCCTTTCCAGAGAAAATCAGAAGTCAAGAAGAAAACTGAATTCAATGCCTTCTGTTTTCCACAAAGCAGCAGTTTTTATTCTGGAGCACCACTCTGGCTAGACACCCAGGGAGCTGCACTTCCCATCTCACAAATAGCAGTGAGTTAATAGCTGCAGTGAACCAACGTCCCCAACGTAACTCCCCAGGCTTTCTTGATAACTGCTAAAAAGCATAATGGCATGTTTTACACTTCTCCTTTCTCCTCCCCGTTTACCCCTCACCACAAGGAAGGAAAGAATTAAACCCAGGAAAGGAAGGTGAAAGGAAGCACAGGGCCCTAGCAAACCATTTCCCATAATCAATGGCAGCATCAGCAAATATACCGTGCACATATTAACCCCCTGTATCTTTACAGACATGATGGAAGCTGTGGTGTGTGTGTGTGTGTGTGTGTGTGTGTGTGTGTGTGTGTGTGTGTGTGTGTGTGTGTGTGCTGCCTAGGTACTCCTGGCAAGTGGGTGACTACTTCTGTGATGCTTCCTGGTGATGGAAATTGAATTTAGGTTACAGAACATCATCTGGCCCAATTGCCACTGAATTATTCCGCACAAAATATCAAAGTTAATTTTTGGTCCTGTCAGCCCCGTTGATGAGTTGGGCGGCTGTCAGCCCGGCTGCTCCTGCCTTCAGTGCCAGAGAAGAGTCTGAAAGTCACGCAATCCAAACAGCGACCTTGGCGGGGACGGGGGTTAGATTACCAGCATGATTAAATGCCAAGGCGAAGGTTCCCGAGTCGGAGGGATTTGAATACCTGTTTACATGGAGGATAACAGATAGCCGCCTACTGCCTGCAAGGTTGTAACTCACTCCCGGGAGTGTCACCAACACCATAAAACATGACGGGCTGGCTCTCGGAGTCTCTGCGCCATGGCATCAGGCCCTGGGAGTGATTTAGAGTCCCAGATCTATTCAGAGACTATCTAATCTATTGTCTTTTATTACATGCACCACTCAAGTCTCTCCCTCTCCCTCTTGCAACTTTTTTTTTTCTCTAAGAAGCACCAGAAATCTAATCTCTCTTAAAGGAAAACTATTTGGAAGTGCTAGTTTGATTCAAAGATAGGAAGGGTTCTTTATGTGGTAGTACAATATAAAAAAAAAAAAAAAAGAAGAAGAAGAAAGAAAAAGAAAGAAAATTCTAACTGCTGCCACTGTGTAAATACAGGCATATTTTTTTCTATCTCAGATCTTCTGAGACTGTGCCCTCCTTCCATCAGTGGCTAAATCTCTCCTTGTTTCTTCCTTTAACTCCTGAAATTCCCCCTCCCTCCAGAGTCAGCAGGGACACTTCTTTGCTTCCCTTCTGACTAATTGTCTTGGCCATCTGATGTTAAAATAATCCATAATTGCTTAATCTATCTGCGTCTGTGTGGCAAGAAATGGAAAAGCACTTAAGAAAGATCAATCATCTAAAATCATTGAGCAGCGTATTGGAAGCAGGGTCCTTGTCTCCTGCTCCCAGCTGAGAAAATGATGGTGGAAAGAGATAAAGGCTCAGAGAGGAGGTTGACTGTCTGTGTAGCTTTTTGATTCGGAGATAGATTACCAGCAACACTAACTGCTCTCTACGTTTCTGCTAAACAAAGATAATAGCATTGGAAGTCACAGCCACATCAATGATATGACACTCAAATAAATGACACCCACCCCCATCCCTTGTCTCCTGCCAACACTACCAGGCTAATAGATTAGACAGCCTGGTGGGAGGGGCACAGGATTTGCCATTTGAGTTTTCGAGTACCAGGTACCAAAAGGAAAAGAGAAGTCTGAGTTCCTAAATATCAAAGGGGTGAGGGGACATAAAAAAGACATCCTATTCTCACTATAAATAAAAATGATTTAGGCTACTGAAAGTCCGGTGAAGTCATTGGAGTCAGATCAGGTCTCTCGTATTGAATCAAATTACTGGCATGCACAGTAATTTAACTAGCATACACATTAACTGCCATGCCAGGGAGATGTTGCCATGGCCAAGGTTGAGACTCAAGTGAGAACCCACCTCCTTTACCCCGTGCTTTTCAGACCCTACTGCTGTTGTAGTACTGGCTACTACCCAGAGTCCTAAAACTTTAGAAAGTTCATACCTGGGGCCAGAACAGTGGCGCAGTGGTTGGATGTTGGCCTTGCATGTGGCTGACCTAGCATGGACCACAGTTCAATCCCCCAGTGTCCCATAAGGTCCCCAAACCAAGAGCAATTTCTGAGCGCATAGTCAAGAGTAAACCCTGAACATCACCAGGTGTGGCCCCAAACCACCCCCCCAGAAAAAGGACATTCCATACCTTCAAATCAAGAAACTCCAAACATACATATGGAAACGTCTGATATAATATCTACATAAAACAATGAGAAACAGTGGATTTCTATGTAGATTTGGCACTATTTAAAATTTTATTAGCTATATGTGGAAGGAGAAGGACCTTTTAGATCCCTGATTTAAGACTATGTACAATAAGGTCAAGGAGGTAACTCAAGAGTTAGAGCTTAACGTTTACAAGGTCCTGAATTTCAAAACCAGCATCACATGTCCCTTTCCGTACTGCCTGGTGGTTTCTTATCTGCATTGTATGGCCCAGTCATGAGTACTCAATTACTAGGCTAACTCTCCGGTCCTAGTCTAACTATACCCTCCCCACCCAAAGATCCACTGGGGGTAGTCCTATTTTAAAAACATAATTTTTAAAAAATGTGTTTGTTTTTAGTCATAACTAGCAGTGCTCAGGGTTTACAACTGGCTCTGCACTCAAGGATCACTTCTGGTAGGGATCAGACAATATGGCTGCTGGGGATCAAAACCAGATCAGCCACATGCAAGATGTCTAACCCACTTTACTCACTTGACCACTTCACGAACTCTACATTTTCATAAGTTAGGACCTAACTATAAAGGTGGAATTACAAATAAAATATTTAAATCATGAGAGTAATTTTAGGGGATAATAGTGCCCTTGTGTAAGAACTCTGAAGAATCAAGGCACACAAATCATAATGTAATAGTATTTTGTGTATTCAAGTATAGCATTTCTACTCTATGAATAACATTATAGACAAATAAGGAATAAATGAAAGATAGGATAAAGTTGTTTTTATGTTTAAAATTAACAAATGAATTTACTTGTGAACTATAAGGGTGGTTCACAAATAAGCTAAATAATGGGAAAGAGGTTATTTTTTTGTGATCTAATATAGTTTTTATTGAAACTTATTTAGAAAGATGTAAGGGGAGATAGAGAAGTATATGTTCCAGAGAGAACACAGGATTCTCCAGATTCAAAATAAGCAAGCAAACAAACATAAATACAGGTACGGGAGATATATGGCCAAGGGAAACACAGGCTTGAAAAAAATTCTGGGAAAAGTATTTAACGAGGCATTACATAGAAAGAAGAATAAAAATGGTTAATATATATAAAATATTGTCAATTGGGGCTGGAGCAATGGTGCAGCAGTAGGGCCTTGCATGCCTTGCACGCGGCTGACACAGAACGGACCTGGGTTCACTCCCCGGCATCCCATATGGTCCCCCAAGCCAGGAGCAATTTTTTTTAGCACATAGCCAGGAGTAACCCCTGAGCATCACCAGGTATGGCTCAAAATCAAAAAACAAAAACAAAAACAATATATATATATATAGTCAACTACATTTGCAATAAAATAACTGTAAATTTAAATAAAAATAAGCTAAAATTTTTTGACCACCTAATGCCCAATATGTTTGAATCAGAGAACATATGATAAAACTATATTAAATCACATGAACACTCATACAAGTGGTTATGTTTTCAATATAGAGAACTAAAATGCCAATGCTGTGTAAAATAAGAATATGGAGTGCTAAAATCCAGAAAATTTGAACCTCATAATTGCGTGGTATTAGGGAGTTAGACACAATTTAAAGACTCTACCACTAGGAAAATAGATAAATGTAATGGTTACATTAAAGACTCTGCATCTTTTAAGAATGATAAATATTAATTTCATTCGGTAGCATTGATAGATTTTTTTAAATATACAACATAGAATCGACTCTACAATTTCATCTAGTGCTTTTATATAGGCACAGAAGCCACTCTTACAGAGAACTAGGAAAATTAAACTAAGAAAATAAAAACTGATAATGTCAAATACTATGAAGCTACCTAAAGTCCCTAATGTTGCAGGTGATGTAACTACTTTGAAGATATTTTGGAAAATTAACTAAATCTAATATATCTATCCTAAAATCACAAGAAGATATAACATGCCTATACTTGTAATTTTTCTAAACTGAATAAAACTCAACAACCTGTCAAGCCTAGAATGAATATTTTTATATTTCTATAACTGAATACTATGTTACTATATTACAGTGAAAATAAGTGAACAAAATGAGTTAATTTACAAATAGGGAAAAAAGTTGAAGAGGTAAAATAAAATTAATCCCTAGCATTGATTGAAAAACAGTTAAACTCTGCCTTTAGTCAGATCCAAGCTGGCTAGCTTTATGAAACTTGTGAAAAGCCAAGACATTATACTTTGTAATATGCACAATTGTTGGTATATAACATGTATTTCAATAAATATTTACATAATAAAAACAAGAGTTATAAGTAACACAATAAGAAACAATTAATCCAGTGTTGTATAGCAGAGGATACAAAAAGCAGAAACATAAAATAAACTCAGAGAAAAATATTAAAGTAATAAGATGAGAGAAAGAAAATATTCTTTAGTCTAGTGTTGCCATTTCCTTTAATCTTTCTCATTATGCAAGTAAGATCATAATTATTACCACATAAGTGTATTAAAAGTAGGAAAAAGGAGTGAATGGGGCCCAGAGTGAAAGCACAGCAGGTAGGGTGTTTGCCTTGCATGCCGCTGATCCAGGATTTGATCCCTAGAATTCTGAGACTGCCAGGAGTAATTTCAACTTCTTAGTGCTGCCAGCTGTGGCCCAACAACCCCACCAAAAATGTAGTGGACAGTACAATAGTGAAGTGGATAGGGCGATTGCCTTGCATGCTTCCATCCCCATCTCCCACATAAGAACCCCTAAGCCCCACCAGGAGTAATGTCTGAATGCAGAGCCTTGTGCAGCATGGGTGTCACCCAAAAGCCAATAAATAAATATATAAATAAATATATAAATGAATAAATAACAGAAGAAGTTGAGAGAGACAGAAAGGAAAGAAGTGGAGAAAGAAAAGAAGGAGAAACAAAGGATAGGGGGAGAAGGAAAAAGGAAAGCAAGAAGGAAAAATATCTCAATTTATTTGACTTTATATGTGACTGTTTTATATGTGAGATATATTATTTGACTTTTTTGAAACAGAGGTAGGGTAAGGTCCATAGTATTGCTCAGATTTTCTACAACTGGCAAAGCTATGAAGGGCTCCTGGATTTATTATTGAGTGTACACATGTCATATTTCTTCACAAACTTTAGACCCTTTTCATACTGCACAGTGGGAAACAGAGTCCCATTTGGTATGAAATGACCTGCCCCAGGCTAAGAAGGCATTGATTCTTGGAAAATACACTTAGTTTTGGGTGTTCTATTTTTTTAGTCATGTTTTTTCTTTATTAGTTTTGACCTCAAAATTGAAATCAAACAGTCTCCCATCCAGACTGAGGCTAGATTTTAAGAAGGCAATTTTGAACATGAGCTTTTAGAAGAGGGAGCTGTATTGGTCTCAATAAGTGTTAACTAATTGCATTTTAAATTATTTATTTATTTTCATTTAGTGCCAAGGCTTGTGGACCATCTCATAAAGTCCTTATAATGAAAAATCCTCAAGCCTTAAGATTCAAATACACAAGGATGGAAAATTCAAGTTTTGGAAACCATATAATTTTATTTCCTCTCTATGTAAGCCTATGGTATGTAATTTTATCTCTTCTTTTAGATCTTTCCAACAAATTTTCTAAAATTCGATTGCTTGCTTTCTAAATTAATTCCTGTCCTTTCAAATTCATCTTGACCACAATCTCCTCTCCACTCCTAGATCAAGAAGCACTGTACTTCTACACTTCTGCCTACATATCAAGTTGCATACTATTCATGCTACATCATAAAAGCATGTAAAATAATTCAGCATATAGAGAGCTAATATTCAAGATCTATAAATCACTCACAAGATATAATCAAAAATCCAACAGGAGATGAGCAGATACTTTCCCAAAGACATACAGATGGCCAATAGGCATATGAAAAAATGCCCATCATCACTCATGACTAGGAAAGTGCAAATCAAAACAACACAGATATCATCTTATGCCAGTGAAAACGGCAGAAATCAAAAAGTCTAGAAATAGCCAATGTTGGCAGGGTTGTGGTGAGAAAGAAATACTCATCCACTGTTGGTGGGAATGATGTCTATTCAACTTCTATGGAAAGCAATATGGAGATATTTCAAAAAAAATAATAGTAGAATAAGTGATAGTAAAACTCCTTACAAACCAGTAATAACACCTCTTTGCACCTATAACCAAAAGATACATTAATTCCAAAAGATATATGCATATCTATGTTTATCACAGCACTTCATACAAAAGATAAGATATGGAAACAACCCAAGTGTTCAACTATGGATAAGTGGTTAAAGAAGTTGTGATATATATAGCTATATCACTATATAACTATATATAAATCTTATATATAGTTATATCACTATATAACTATATATAAGGAATATCATGCATATTTAAGAAAGAACAAATTTTGCAGTTTTCCACAAAATAGAACTAGAGGCCATCACTCTGAGTGAAGTTTGTAAGAAGGAAAAGCACAACTACAGACGATCTCTTATGTGAGGTATAAATACAGAGCAGGTAGCAACAAAAGGCCAAAGACAAAACAACAGAAAAAATTGATCCACACAACTGAATTGGGGTGGGGGAGGATAAAGGTGAGAGGGACTAGAGACTTTGGGAGAAGGAGGTGGGTATATTGGTGATAAGTGTGAAGTTGGAATTATTAGTACAAGAAATCATTAGCAATATTATGAATCATAGCATATAAATCAATTAAAATAGTTTTAAAGAAACACATACATGAATATTTTTTCTTGAAGTTCGTACCCTATTATATTCATCATTAACAATCTATCATTAAGTCAAATATCTACCATCTGAGAAGGACTTGACATTTTCACTATTTGTTGAATAGGAATAGGTTGTATGGACTATTCATGTGGTGTAATTTAAATTTTAAGAATGGAGCTTAGGATATAGGTTAAAATAATACTTAACTATTGTTATAAAAAGAGATATAAGATGCTCACTTCAGCAGCACATATACTAAAATTAGAACGATACAGAGAAGATTAGCCTGGCCCCTGCACAGGATGACATGCAAATTCGTGAAGCATTCCATATTTTTAGCAAAAAAAAAAAAAAGAGAGAGATATAAGAAGAAACTATTCACAGATTACATCACACAAACTTCAATGGATATATCTTCTCTGTCTAGTCAAATCTATTCTCTCTTTCTTTTTATCTCCGAACACTTCTTCAAATTTTCCTTTCCATTTTTAATTTGAGAGAAAGGCAAGATTGTCAAAAATTTAGCCTCATTAAATGCCTTTTTTCTCAGCAAATGTCTTTACATAAACTTGGTCTAATTATCAACTTTGCCTCATTTTAGAATGTCTTTTTGGTCATGTTCAGTTTCATAATAACTGAACTAGATAGTATATTAGTTGTTTTTTAATTTGGGAAATATGAAATTCACTAAGTATGTATATGTGTTATCTCATTTTTATTCTGAGATCAACTTCTTAAAACAATTTCAAGTTTATAAACAAATAAATTAAGACTCAGGGACTGTTGTTGTATGATCAAGATCAAGGAGTTAATGCTTACCTTAAGCCCACATCTTCTGCCGTGTTGGATGCTGTATTTATTAACTATTCTTCTAAAAGTAACCATCATTCCATCACATGAGCACAAAACAACCACAATAAGGAGACTCTTGATGAAAGGATACTGCATAGTAAGAATATACTGTAGGGGCCAGAGAGATAGCATGGAGTTAGGGCATTTGCCTTATGTGCAGATGGATGGTAGTTGGAATTCCAGCATACCATATGGTCCCCTGAGCAGCCAGGAGCGATTTCTGAGTATAGAGCCAGGAGGAACCCCTGAGCGTTGCCGGGTGTGACCCAAAAACCAAAAAAAAAAAAAAAAAAAAAGAATATATTGTAGAGTGAGAATATACTTCTACATTTATATAAACACTTTATCTGAAAAGTATAAGAACCAGAACCTCAGGGCCGAAGTAGTGGCACAAGCAGTAGGGCATCTGCGTTGCATGTGCTAACCTAAGATGAACCATGGTTCAATTCTCTGTCATCTCATATGGTCCCCCCAGCCAGGAGCGATTTCTGAGCACATAGCCAGGAGTAACCCCTGAGAGTCACCAGGCATGGCCCAAAACAAAACAAAAACAAAAACAAAAAAAATGAAAGAAACAGAACCCTGCTGGTTAGATCCAACACTACACTGATCAGACATTCTGGAAGGGAGTACTATTTCCACCCTACTCTGCAAGCAGTAAAACAGAAACATGATTGACTGTCCTCCTGGTAAAAAATAAATAAATCTCCTGGACTGATCATTTTGTCTAGATGATTTGATGATATTGTCCTTTGGAAGTACTTTCATTTTTGCAAGTCAGAATGGCTTAAAATAGGAAAAACTTTCCTATTAGATACTAGATTTTTCCAGCTCCTCTTTCACTGGACTATGCAGACACTCATCCTACCACAAATATAGCTTTCAGATGCCAGTCTCAACAGGCGTGGGTGTGTTTGCTTAGAGCAGATGCTGAACACCATGTGGCAGGGGGAGGAAGAATTGGGCTGATCATGCTCCAAGCATGGTGTTTGCTGGGTTCTAAACTCTTTTCTCAAATCTGCAATTGGCCAGAACATTTTGTGGCTGCTTTGTTCTTAGCCCCATCTACAAGGACCTAGTAAAAAATTTAAAATCAAAGCAGTCAGACCTACAATTAGGGACCATTCTTTGAAATCTGGTGAGATTACAACCAATTAGAGATTGCACAGTCACTTGCAAAACCATACAATTTTAAGAGTTTCTTATCACCTACTATTATTAAGCAATCACCAATCACAACACAGGAGAAAAAAATATCCACAAAGTTGGCCATTTTTCTCTCTTCAAAAATCTACATAAGTGGAACTTATCATTGATTGTATGCCTACAACATCAACAGAAACTTGGCCTATATCATCTCAGTCAATTTCTGACAACTTTATAGCTCTGATCAACAACATAGCTCTAAACAACAATCTTAATGATTAAAAAATTAAGGTTCAGATACATAGCAAAACGTGTCCAAATGTGACACCACTAGTAATTGCAAAGTTAAGACTTCACCCAGAGCAAACTGAGTCAGTCAAAAATAATATGCTTTATTATTGAATTCCCATTATAATAGGATCCAGTGATGTGCTTATAATATTATGTATTCTTCTGTCATATAGGCAAAAAGATCCAGTTCTCATTCCAGGATTCATGAGAATATATGTGTGTGTATATGTGTCAGGCACAATAATTGGTAATGTACCAGCAAGAAATTGTATAACTCACAGCCTCACTGGGTGCCTAAGCTTACTGAAGGACGCAGGACAGAGGCCCTTCTCTTCCTGAGATTAAGAGTGACATGAGTGTTGTCGTTTTTCTGCTAAAGGCAATTTTATCTGAGTCATCTTAATATTCCCCACAGAACCTTGCAGCAGCCTTTGCAAAAATTAGGTGCTAAATAAATATTTGTAGAGAAAGAAAAGAATGCAGGAATACAGTTAGCTCATTATTTATGCAATGGCAAGCAAAACCAGCAGGAATTAAAAAAAAAAAAAGCAACTACAGCATGGCCTTACAAGTTTGGTTTATCACCCCTTCTTTGAGAAATCTTCCTCCAGCTCAAGTTCTCAGCACCTTTTTCTTTTCTAATCAGTTTACAACTTTATTTAGCAACACCTCATTGTTCATTAGCGTATGCTAACGTATGCTTATTCAAGTATTTGACAAATAATAACTTATTGTCTTAAACGATACAATTATTAATTAGCCTTTCATGCAGCTCTCTGTCCATTGAAAATTTATAATGTGATGAGGTAAGGGAACACTGTTTTCTTCTGTTCTATGGCCTCTTGGAACATACAGAACAATAAGCCATCTATATAAAGGGCTTAATCAGTAATGGCATAATAAATAAGGGCCCTCTAGACACTCTGTAAATCTGCCTGAAGATAAAGTGCCCCATTACCCACTGCTTACTTTAGATTGCGGAAACAAATCTGCCCCAACTGGCCCAGGTAGACGTGAAGCTCCCCCTTCAACAAGAATCTCCATTAAGGACATCCTGGATCAGATAAGGAATTCACCGAGGCATGCTCGCTGCCCTTTCCCCATCTGCCTTGAAAGAGAATCTTCTGGGAAGGGCTCACGCTGAAGCCATAGCTTCTTTCCTTTAAGTGAGAGTGAAGCCTGGCTTTGAATGCAACAAGAGTTCCTTGAAGCTTGAAGTGTTCAATTTTACTTCGCCATGCCCCCAGTATAATCCATTGAAAGGGCACTGTCCTTCAGGCCTTTCAGCTGAGCTGACAGCTGCCCGCTGATTAATTGACAGGTTAAAAAGATTGATTCCACATGTCAGAGCTGTAACCCTGCCAGAACAATACAGCTGTCACTTGGGCTGTAAAACAGACGCTTACATTAGCAGTCCTGACAGAGCCGTGCACAGACACTTGCACCTGCCTTTATGGAGAGCCTAAACACATAGCCACGCTGAGATTAATCATCTTGAAAGCAACATTGGAAGATCAAAGAAATGTTTCCATGATGGAAATAGCGGTAGCAACACTGCCTTGGCATGTTCTTGATCTGCAGATGGTGCCCAGTGGGCATGCCAAGAGTGGTGCAGGGGACAACGTGGGGCTTCAACAGTTGTCTGCAGTTACCGCCTGTACCATTAAGCCTGTACCATTACTCCAACATGCACTTACATGCAGCCTCCCACCTCCTCTCAAAAAGCCCTGTGACCTGCCCAGAACTCCTCCATCTCTCTGTACAGGGCTTGCCTCCCCAATAATAAGCTACACAACTCAGTCACAATCATGCCAGCCTGGGTATGGAAGAGCTATGAAAAACATTTTCAATGAGTGGGAGCCCCAACCCATGGACAGACAGACACCTTCTATGTATCAAACACAGGAGAGATCCCAGAAGCCTAGAGGCATCTGTCTTCCAACTAGCAAATATCTGAGGACACTTGGGATGTCAGCACATGCACAGACTTTTCCAACATGTTATAAAGCATTTTAATTGCCTGGGAGGACACTTCAAATGAGAACTATCCCTACAAATTCCTCATATATTTAAAAATCCAAACAGCCTGAAATTGTCACTAGGTAATTAAAGGAGTCAGACTGCATGGTTGCTGAGAAGATTGTTTCTGAAGAAAGGCTGGGTATCTCTGTATTTAAAAACACAAACCAGATCTTCCCAGAGACTGGTCCCATTTTACCACTTCACATCTCCTTCCAAATCTGCACAAGAATTCCCCATGTGGGGGAATGTTTTTGCCTGCAGGTAAAAGGTTGACCTAGGGCAGCTGTGACAAACAACATCCCACAGAAAGTAGAAATATCCTCTTCCAAATCTGGTCAAGGCACCTAAATGAGGTCATGGTTATTTGCAACTTAACAATTTACAAATGCTCTGTGTCTGTGAATTTGCTGTTATGAATAAGTGCTTCCAGAATAAAAAAAATTCTGAATCAATGTTTCAGTGACAATCTTTAGGGACCCATAAAGTTTTGAGTCACATAAGTTAAGGGTCTCTAGACATACTGCATATTATATTATCTGAGGACTTGTTTGAAAAATTTAAATTTAAAATCCAGAGAGAGAGAATAAGGATATGATACTTGCCTTGCATGCAACCTAATCCAGTTAAATCCCTGGTACTACATAGAGCACCCCCCAAAAAATATACTCGGGCATGATCCCTGATCACAGAGCCAAGATTAACCAAGACAAATGATAAATTTAGATGTGAGCATCTACAATAATATCCCGCATAAATTATAATATATATTCTGAAAATTTACATTTTAGTAAACTTCCTAGTTGATTCCCTGTTGAGGGATATAACAGCCTTCCAGTAAATTCTGGAGAGAATGCACAGGGACCACAATTAACACCCTTACCTTTGTATCAGAGCAGAAAGAAGATGATAGGAAAGGATTAAAATCTACTGATTTAATCTTCAAACATAACTAAATTGAAACAAGGAGGTGAATCTGTAACCAATAGAGAGAACAGTGTCTGTCTTAATAAATTCATGACACCAGTTATAGCCAGTGAACTTACTACAAGGCAATTAGTTTCCTAAATTCCAATCCCATCTTCTATGAGTTGTCACATCTTGTAAGTTACTCTGAACAGGGCACTGTGCCACAAGCTAGTAGAAGGGGGTGTAATCTACTATTTACAGAGCACATACAAAACAGATGCCACTCGGTTCTGCTATTGATTTCCCTAAGTGATATGGGAGTAATATAGATGATAACATCCAGATGAGTCATCTATCATTGGTGTCTCTATAAGAAATGACATTTTCATTTCCAACTAACAATGACTGAGTGCCAGTTAC
Organism: Suncus etruscus; assembly: GCF_024139225.1. Classification (NCBI taxonomy): domain Eukaryota; kingdom Metazoa; phylum Chordata; class Mammalia; order Eulipotyphla; family Soricidae; genus Suncus; species Suncus etruscus. Next base: position 145,605,033 of record NC_064851.1, read on the forward strand.
AGACTGGAACCACAGGACAATTAAAAGGACACACCTAAATCCAGGCCCACTGGGATCCCCCTGTTTAAAGGCTCAGTCACAACTAAATTGGGAACATAAGAGAATGGGTCCCTTTGGAGAAAAAGTCAGACACCAGTCTGGCTCTCAGCCATCTTCTCTTCAGAATTGATTGCTACAAGACTCAATACAATTGGATGGAACTTCTTGAGGTTCTTGAATTCCTGAAACTTAAATTAATGTAATTATTTAATTCCACTAATAGACTATTATAATTCTATCCTTTCGTCTGTATCTCTTCCATAGGACTTATCCAACTATTGCTAAGGGAGAGCAGGGATATGATGTTAGGCACATGTCTGAGGTTTGATCTATGGCACGACATGGCCTCTAAGCATTACTGAGTGTGACTCCCAGACACTATCACAAAAATAACAAAACCAAAAAAAGTCTCAGGGGTGGGGAATATGTCTGGACTATGGTTTGGGACAACACTTTGATGTACAGTTATCATCATTTAACAACAAAAATACATTCAAAGAATGCATTGTTAAGTGATTTGATCATTATGTGAATGTTAGAGGATCACACAAATGGGATATTCCACCTACTCCATAGAATAGCCTATCAGGATCATCACTATGGATATAGTTTGTTGTGATGACAAACTTTATAGTCTGATGTGGTTTATAATATAAGGAATTATTATTACCTTGCAACTATTTTTCCATAAACAAAATACCCCAGGCAGTTTTTAATCATTTTACCTCAGAGAAGGAATGATAGTACAAGACTCTAACACTTCACTGTTTATGGTCAAGCTGGTGAAGGGTGAATTTAAAGCTCAGAAAGGTGTAACTTGCAATATTGTTGGGGGGGGTGTGTCAATGCCAGCATATCACACACTTAAGATTCATGCTCTATTGTTTTAGGAACATCTGAGATCCCTCAAAAGGCTACTTTTACTTTTCAAAATCCAATGTCCAATGTTTAAAGATTAAAATAACATGATTAATCTAAGTCAGATTAGTATCATCCCCTAAAATGTGCATGATTTTAAACTGAGAGGAAGGAAAATGCTAGTCCAAGAGACAATGAATTTACTGGAAGGCTCATGAAAGGCCCTCCATAGTAGAAGGGCAAAAAGTGCTCATCTTTATACTCACCTCACTTCTCTACAGGAAAGTGAGAAGACCTAGATAACTTGATCAACTTGGACAAATTATTCAATATCTCACTAACTTCCATCAGTGTAGGAACCCATGAGCACAGGCAATCACAAAATCTCCCACACATGGCATGTATATAGCCAGCATGTAAGATAAACATCTATGTTACAAAAAAATGCTTCAAATGATTGAGTGGAAACCAAAGGATAGAAAGTTATGAGGACATCTTCACAGATGCCAACATAAACTGATGCTGACATGCCAGAGAGTAGCTCCCTCAGCACCACTCTAGTCTGCCTCCTGTACATTCTCTATTACTGCTACTCTGCTCAAGGAAAGGTGTGCAAGTCTTCAAACAGATCGTAATTCAGCTTGTACTGAGTACAAGATATATGTCTAGAAATAGAATTGTTTTTTTCATAGAAATATTTTAAAATTAAAATTTTTGCACAGCTGAGTTCTAGTATGGAATTTGTATCCATCTCAATTGTTTGGAAATCCGTTGTCCTATTGGTAAGAAATATATTTCTTGTGCTTGTACTTCTATCCTAATTCCCTCAACACCTTTAAAGGGCATGTAGGCTTCTATATCTGCACTGCTCAATGGATAATCTTAATGCACCTCAATACATTATCTGACCTCAACAACTACAAAACTGAGATTAAGAGTTTACAAAATAGGGCCAGAGCTATAACTCAGTGATAGAGAACTTGCTTTGCCAATGTAAGGCCCCAGTTTTTATCAAAAAGTAGCTTACAAAAGATTACAAGCAATTGGAAATTGAGTATAAAGCAATCAAATATAAACATGAAATGTGATTAGTGCACATATCTCACTAAATTTAGTATAGATCAGTAAGAATATCTTGTATGATGAGTTTAAAGTTAAATTAGATTTATTTATATTAAGCATAAGCAATAGGAATGTATTCTTGATGGTGCATAGAGAGATAACTACAATCTGTACTATCTATTGAACTACTCACCTCAATAGAGATTCTCAGAGTTCAACCTTGTTTTATTACAACACTGAGATAAAAGAGAATCCAGGTGATTGAAGAAAAAAGCATTATTCCAGGACTTGGTTTCTATTATTCGACTTGCAGTCAGTTTCCAAGAACTTGTGGACAATGTTAAGTGAGAACTTACTATGACCAAAAAAAGTAGCCTAAATCTACCCATTGGTAGTTCTCATTCCTGCCTTTTACTCAAATATAGACCACCATAGTCCTTTTGCTTCTCCTATCTGCAATTGGTTCCAGTCTCAATCACCCTGCCACTTATTCTATGACAATAACTGGAGTGGGACTCTACCAGACAATCCTGTTTCTTCTCAGCTTTATGCAGTTTCAGGTCTGTCTGGACTTCCTCCTCAGAGAGGTTCTATCTCTGGCTGGGTTGCCCCAGAGAAATGTGATTTGGGTCTAAACAGTCTTTGCCACAAGTCTCTTCAAAGCTTTTATGGTGAGATTCAATATAGATATACAGATCAATTATCTTAAAAGCAGCAAGGAGGACCATCAAATATTTCTAGCTTTAAACAGGTTTATTTCCATCTGCACTTATCTCTGCTATTTAAACTCCATTGCTTGCAGTTAATCTTATGTAATGCAGCATAAGAGGGCTTATTTACTTTCTAATGACATCAATTGGCCATAAATATTAGACATCCAAGGTTCGTTGAAGCTGTGGGGACAGTTTTCTATTCTTACTTGACATTTGACTATTTGCAGAGCTTTCTCTTCTGTTTGTTCTCGTGTGACTCACTTATCGGCTGTCATAGGCCCATGTTCGATTTATTTAAATTGAATGAATAAGTACATTAGGCAGGGCTGTCAGGAGGAGAGAGAAAGGGAACTTATTGGATGAGTGATAAGTCAACACACTGCAATAGAGATTCTCAGCAAAGCTGCACAAATCAAAATGCTAAGTGGAGACAAGGAGACAGCTCAGGGCAACCAAAGTCAGGGGCATGGAAAATAGGGCCTTTGCTAGAAGGACAGAAGAGTCCTTGGTGTAAGAGTACTGTGGACCTCTTTAGAATGGGAGAAAATTCTCCCACCAGTGGACACTTAATGCCAAGATTATTTTAAAACTCTAAAAATTTAAATTGGCTAATACATAAATAATTGTGATATATATTCAATTTGATATTTTCTTCAGTTTATAGATGAGAATTCTAAGATTCAGAGGTTCTGCACTTTGCCTTAAACCTCAGAGGCCTGGATCTTGCTACTCTGAGACCCCATTTTCTAGATATCTTGTCCACATCTCTCTCCCATCATCCTGGGTGCTACCATGTTAGTAATTAGATTAATACAATTACAGAATCAGTCTTCTTCTCTGTAAGTAAACCTTTAATGGTTTCATTAAAATTCTGCCCTACACAGATTCATAAAAACCATCCAATGTGTTGAATTCAAAGAGTGGTCAGAGTCCTTTTACGTGAAAATTGATTGTAGCCAATGACTGAACTTCTTTTTATTCCCCTTCACTTCCACCTATTTTTTTATTACTAAATTTCCTATCCTTCAGAGACCCCAATATCCAAGACAGGTTTATCCTCAGTAGACTTTGATCCTAGCAAACGCTTGTTTGGGATGCTAGACTGCAATTCAGTTTATAATTATTTTCAATGAGTATGTGTTTGTTACCCACTATGGAAACTATGTCTATAACACTGTCTGGTTTCTTCTGACTGGTAGAAAGTACATGGCTATCACTGAGAAATGGGCCAAGAATACAAACTCAAGATTTTTCTGAATTTCTTTTCAGAAAGGAAAATTAGTGTGGGGCAGAGAGGAACACTAGTATAGTGGGTTGGACATTTTCCTTGCATAATACTACCCAGGTTTGATACCTGGCACCCCATATGGTTCCAGGTTTATCAGGAGTAATTCCTGAACACAAAACCAAGACTAAGCTCTGGGCACAGCCTGCTGTGCCAAAAACTGTAATTTTTGGAATTGATAATGGTAGCTCTGTTAAAGATGCTTAATTTCCTTTTCATTAATCACCTGCCCATCTATTCATTCATTAGATCTTCATGAAGGAAGGCCCTTTGTAAACAACTGAAAATTTAATGATACGGAAAACCAGCCACAACCTTTTCATTCAGAGACCCCCACCCCAATAAAAAAAAAGACCAACACAAAATTTATGATCACTTTACTTAATAGACAATTACAAATGTTTCTTTTTGTGGTTGCCTGTGACAATACGAGAGGTAGATGGATAAGGAAGGAAAGGAAGATAGTGCATTTCCTCCTTTCTCTGAGACACAATGAACTCTATGAAGAATTTAATATATGAAGAAAGTGAGAAGAACTGTAAATAGATGAAAAAGGGTCCTTGTAAGGGTCCTATGGTGACATAAACATATCCCAGAGAGCCAGATACTGTGATATATAAGAAGTATCTGGTAAATTAAGCAAGGACTTGTCTATAAAGGGTCATTCAGCCTTTATCTTAAGATCAATAGAAAACTTGGTCTGAGTGGTGGTGCAAGTGGTAAGGCATTTTCCTTGCATGCGCTAACCTATGATGGACCGTGGTTCAATCCCCCAGCATCCCATATGATCCCCCAAGCCAGGAGCGATTTCTGAGTGCAGAGCTAGGAATAATCCCTGAGAGTCACTGGGTGTGGCTCCAAAACAAACAAACAAAAAATCAATAGAAAACCATTGAGGGATTTGAAGCAACTATGCAGTGCATGTCATCAGACTTCCATTTTGAATAAAAGAAAATCACATAGGCTGCAGGATGGATCATGAAAAAACAGAACTACAAAGGACTTTTCCATATGAACTGGAAGGGCAGTGGAGCCTCTAAGTAGAGATCTGACTCAGAGAATGATGGTACAGATGGAAAACTTGCTAACAGACAAAATTGGTAGAACTTGGAAATAGATTGGGTACATAGGGTGTAGTCAAGGGGTACCAGTTCTCCATATTCTAGTTTCAAATAACGTCATGCTATGCTAACGTCCTCAATGTAAATCTACTGATAGTATTTAATATATTTAAAATCATCATAGTGTTTGTGTATAATGGGTGTTCAAAGTTATTTATTTGCAGAATTTCAGCTGCATTTTCTCCTTTCTGCTCTACATATATCTCTACAACTGGTATAGTAAAAGATATTTCCTTGTAGGTAGAAACTTTATGTAAAATTTCCAATCTCAAAATGTTTGTGAGTGGCTGGAGTAATAATATGCAGGTAGGATGTTTGCCTTGCATGTGGCTGATGCAGGTTCAACCTCTAGTATCCCTTAGTCTCCTGAGTCAGTCAGGAGTAATTTCTGAGTGCAGAGCAGGAGTAACCCCTGAGCATAGCTGGGTGTGGGCCAAAACAAAAAATGTTTGTGAGCATTCCAGTGATTCAGTAGAAATGCTTCTTTTTTTCTCTAGTAGAGGTTTATAGGTTCCCCACCCCAGCACATATTGTGAAGTCATTTGGCCCAGGGAAGAGTGCATACCTACCACAAGCCACTGCTGATTGATGAGGGATAGCCATCAGACTTAGGTAGATGACATAAATTCTTTCTTCCAAAAACTAAAAATCTGAGAAATTGTCACTGAAACTGAAGCTAGTTAGATATGGATCCCTTAGATTATAGCAATTTAACTAGAAGTGATTTGAAGCCATTTATAAGGACTCAAAACTGGTTGTTCACACCTTTTTCCTATTGTAACATATAATCATAAAACCCACAAATCAATATTTCTGTCTTAAGATATCACACTCTTTCTTTTTCCCCCTCCAAACTAGAATGGAAATAATTTTAAAGATAACAAACAAACAAAAAAGTGATTTCAAGCTAATCATTTCAGAGTGGATTGACTAGGAAATGCCAAGAAATGTCTTTGCAGGCTGAGGAAAGTGTGCAAAAAAAAAAAAAGACACTTAAGTAGGGGCCGGTGCAGTGACACAAGCAGTAGAGCCTTTGCCTTGCACATGCTGACCTAGCACGAACCGCAGTTTAATCACCCAGTGTCCGATCTGGTCCCCCAAGCCAGGAGCGATTTCTAAGCACCAAGCCAGGAATAACCCCTGAACAAAAATTCATAAATAAATAAACCAAACATCAGGTAAACCATGTCCACAAACCTTACTCAGAAGACTTTGTACTTCTCTTTTTCCTATTTTTATAACCAATTACTTCTTTGACTTAATTTTCTAACTGAGGTTTTACTATGTAACTGTCTATTCCTAATAAATGTGTATTTTTGAGGGATAGTCTTGACATGGCTGAAGTCCCTAGAAACCACGTCTAAGGGATGTTGTGAATAGACTTTGAAAATCACTGAATCAGACCATGGTTTACCTGATTTCATGACTGATTTTTCAAATGCCACATGGCAAGAAAGCGTTAGTCGGCACAAAGTCCTAACAATAAATACAGAGCTGAGCCCCAGAAAAGATTCACTCAGGCCTCCTTTTGGAATATCTTTGAGTACCAAGTCCCATTTTGCTTATTAAAACAAGTTATGTTTTCTCCTCAGTCACATGAGAGCTCCAGTAGCAGATGTACCAAGGAGGCTGGAATTAGATCTCCCACCAGGGCTGACAGCCGTCATCCTGTGAGAGGATTATTTTGGAAGGAAGCACAAGCCAAATATTTATCAGCTAATAATTGCTGAGCTAATGGCCTATCCATATCAGGAGGGACTCTGCTAACTGGGAGAGGCAGTGCCCACAACCACTCTTCTAGACTCACCCCAACCCCAGTATGCCTTCAGTTTGTGGCCACACAGCCTGCACTATAGGCAATCAGGTGTACAAAATCTACCAGTTTATGGTCACGATTCTCAAGAATAAGGGAGAAGTGGTGAGAAAAAGTAACTTCAAACTAATCATCTCAAAGTGGATTGACTAGGAAATGTAATGCCAAGCCTAGAAATGTCTTTGCAGGCTGAGGAAAGTGTGAAATAAAGAAGACACTTAGGAATCCTTGGCTGGGGAGGGGCTTGACCCTTGGACCATGCATTGGCCTGCCCTTTCCTATCACAGCACTTGGGATGTGAGGAAAGCCAGTTTTGCAACCTGTTAGAAAAGAGGAAGTGAACTCAAGGTGCAAATCTGTGTGTTTTGTGTAAATAAGTCCCTTTATTCTCTCTTTCCCTGACCTCATCATTCCTTCACCACATGTTGTGCTTCCTTTGCCCCCACCAAGAATCCCGATTTTCCACCTTGACTGTGGACTCGCTTTGTATTTTTGCTGGCTTGGAAGTCCACCAGAGCAGGAATTCCTCCATCCCTTCCTCACAGAGGGAGCTGGAGCAGGAAGCAAAGGAATCCACATGTCTTGGGCAGCCCTCCCTGCACCACCTGGAAATGCTGGCATCTCCCCAAAGGGCTGCCTTTCCAAGAGCTGAGGAAATCCCAAAAGCTGTGGCTTCAGGCTACAAACCAGGCAGCAGTTCACCTGCGGCCTTGGAGCTGCCAAAGTCAGAAAGTGATCCTGAGCTTTTACCAGAAACCTTTTTCCATCATTATCATTTAAAATTCAACACCTCCCACTCCCCCTAAAGGCCTCTTCCTCCTCTTTGCCCCTTAGAGGCATCTGGGACTGAGCAAGGACGAGCACCCCAGCAAGGGAGGCACAGGATGGCAGCCAGTGGAGTACAGACAATCTTGGGAGACAGATGGCCGGGCGGATGGGCCGGCAGATAGAGGCTCCTGCTCCTTGTCAAGATGACACTCAAAAGTACATCCCCGTCATCACGGGTTGTCAGTGGTGTGTCAGCTCGAGATGTCATGTGTGTTTTTGGACACTCTGTGAGTTTGGAAGGCTGAGCGGGTTCCCACTTCCATAGCAACGATCAAATTCCAGCCCCAGACGCGAGTCTCTGAGTTAGTGTCAGACAAGGGGGGAGGGGGGTGGCAGGCAAAGAGGGGTGTCACTCGTAGCAGAGAGCAGTGCTGGAGTGGCAAGGATGGGCAGGAGGCAGAATTCTGGATTTCTGTTGGGAGATTGTGTGTGGGCAGAGAGTGACAGAAGGCAGAGCTAATGGCTCAGTTAACGGGAAATGCAATCTGTCAGCTTGAGCAAGCAGGAGTTGGGGTTTCCTGAGCTTTGGTCCCTTCCAAGATTCCCAAGGGTCCTCTAGTACTCAGAAGAAAATCCCTATTGGTTCAGACTTTGTGGAGACCTATGATTAATGGGCTTGAAACTTGAGGGCCACTGACATGCAGTTGAAAATAAAGGGAGAAGTGTAAGACTCTTCAAGAACAGCAAAAAGACAGTCTCACAAAATACATTCACCCCTCTTTCACTCAGGAAGCTAAATTTATCCACAGTGTCTGAAAATAAGCTCATCCGTGTTTGGTACCTACATATCTAGAGAGAGGGCTGGGACAAGTGCCCCAATAGTACTGGTCTCATGAGCTTTTTGGTCTATCCCTAATTTACTGACTCTTGGAGTCTCTGAGAGCCTTTTGCTAGGATATGACCCGAGGGAAGTCACTTGCTTTCCCTGGGTTTCAGATTCTTCTTTGCAAATGTAATTAAATTGAGATCGTGAGATGATGAGACTATCCTGAATTATATCCTATATGGATGGGCCCAACGGTATTACCAGCCCTCTACACACTGAAAATAGCAAGAAAACTGACTCCTCTAGAGTCTACAAAAGTAATTGCATAATATCTTGACTTAACTCATTTAAATACATTTTAGAATTCTAATCTCCAAGATTGTCAGATGGTAAATTTGTGTTTAACTTAAACTATTACATTTGTCTGGTATGGGAGAAAAAAAATCAAGGAAAAAATTAATATTGTCTTCTGTCTGTAATACAGCCTAGCCTGAAAATCTTCCTCTCTGGCTTATCATGAGTAGTACTGTTAGTGTAAAGTTCTTTGTGTCAAATGGAGTTCTTTTTGTCCGTTCAGAGCTCCTAGCAAAGTGTTTTTCACAAAAGAGTTGTTGAGCTTGTTGATCTGATTTAATTTTGACAATGAGAGAAGGAAATAGTTTGGTGACATGGATTTTGGGCCTCAACAAAACTTCTGTGCAAATATCAGAGTAAATTTAGCAATTGGATATCACCTAGTGGTGAACACCCTCTTGTTTAATGTGTTCACTGAGGGTCAAGTGGGAAGCTAACCATTGCCCTGGTATTCATGTGTCATAGCACAGAGGAAGCATCCAGGGCCACCTTTGTGTGCTTGACTTTGTCTCTCTGAAGATCCTAACAAAAGCATCACATTAGAATAGACAACACTTCATACACATCTAAACCAGTGATTTCAGATATTCTTTGGAGATATCAAGCAAACAGAGAATGTGATCTACCCAACATTCTTCCAATGAACATTTCCTGAGTGCTATTCTAGACTCTTGGAATAATAAAAATGAATATAATATAGTATTCAATCTCAAAGCGATCAAAGACTAGCTAAGTATACACTATCAAAGCCAAAATTCTGAGACAAGATTTTAAATGCTAATAGCTATGAGGGATCAGAAGAAGAGCATTAAGGATAGGAGTAAAGAAATTTTTGTTTGTTTTTAACAAAAAAAAAAACGGGGAAAATTAACTGTTGTAAGGAAATTTTTAAATAAAATATTGGTAGTTAAAAATTGTATTATATTCTCTCCACATAATAAAAGGCATTTTTGAATATCCACTACCAATGGCATACTTATTCTAAAAGAAAATCTGTCTCTTAAGGCAGGAAAAAAACCAAAAATGCCCACTTCTATCTCTGCTATTCAGCACTTGTATTGAACTTTCTAAGCTGAGAACTTATATAAGAAAAGAAAATTAAAGACATTCAAATTGGAAAGAAATAAGTAAAATTATCTCTCCCTGCAGGACACATTATTCTATATATAGGAAATCCTAAATATTCACTATAAAAGATACTCAAATTAAAAAATAAATTCAGCAAAACCTACCTATTTGTAGATTTTACTACAGTAGATTTATATTACACACTCATACACACAAACCAATTGTCTTTCTATAAATAACAATGAATATCATAAAAAGGAAAATAAAGCAATTACATTTATAGAAGCATCTAAAAGGATAATATAATTTGGAATAACTTTAACCAAGAAGATAAAAGATTTGTACAATGCAGACCACAAGAAAAATTGCTGTAAAAATTAAATAATACCGAAATACATAGAAAATATTCCACATCCATAGATTATAAAACAATATGGTAAAATATGTTAATGTTGCCAAAATATTCTTATGTTCAATATAATCTTTATCAAAATTCTAAGTATTTTCAAATAAATTAAAAAACAATACTTATATAAGAAATTTCAAAAGCCTCTTAATATTCAAATCAAACTTAAAATGAATAACAAACTCATTTCCAGTTCCAAACCTTAATACAAAGCTACAATAATTATTTGAGTGTGGCATTTTATATAAGGATAAATATACAGAGCAATGGAATATATGAATGTTTAGAATAAAAACACTAAAATTGAATTTATGCAAGGACAAGTCCTTATAATAATGAGAGCATAGCCTGTAAAACAATGATATTTGAAGAATTGGTTATATATGTAGGAGAGTGAGAGTGATTGTATTTTATAATATCCAAATATTAAGTTAAAATTAATCACACCTAAATATAAAATATAATACCTTTAGAAGAAAAACAGAGTACATCTCCATATCTTAAATTTGACAATAAATCATTCTATGCATTGACAAAATTATCAATAACAAAAATATAAATTGGACTTATTTGCATGTAAACCTTTTTGCATGAGGAACACTATGAAGAAAATAAAACAAGAGAAAACCATTATTACAAATCTATATATATTTTAAGGGTTTACTTTGATATTTAAATATCAAATACAACTCAGTATTTAAAAAAATACTGCAAAAATTTTTTCAAAAAACTAAAATGGCCAATAAAATGAATGAAAGAGACTCCCCATAGTTAGTCCACAAGTAAATAAAAATAAAAACTTGGGAAATCAGATATTTCTTTCCTACTAGAATGACTATAACACATTAATAATTAGAATATAAGAAGTATTAATGAGAATGTGGAGAAATTAAAACCTTCATATATTTTCTGTAGGGAATGTTAAATGCAGCTGCTGTGGAAAGCAACATTGACTGTTCCTCAATAAGCTCAACACAAAGATAACACAGTACTCAGAAATTACACTCCCAATTACGTATACAAAGGAATTAAAAACAAAGACTCAAACAGACCCAAAGTCAGTCAGAAGGATAGAGTCATACAAAATGATTTCTCTCATAAATATAAAAATTAAGTTTTATATTTAATATATAAAATTTTATCTAAAAATGCATAGCAAGGAAATGAAAAATTAGCCAAAAGGAACAAAATCAAAAAACTGGTTTATAGAACAGAGCTTACCACAGTAGTGAGATGTGTTGGGTGTGGTGGGCATATCAGGGTTGGGACCTGGGAAATTGGGGCTGGGAGAGAAATCCTGAGACAATGCAAGGAAAAGGGCACTAGTGTTGTGTGTGGTATTGGAATGTATGAAAGAAAACTTACCACTGACAGTTAATTGTAAATCAACTCTACCGGTGATTTATGCCATGTAAATTATGCTGATTAAATCATGATAATAAATATTGGAAAGAGAAATCATGACTTTGGAAATGGGACAGATACAAAAGGGAGTTTGGGAGAGGGAATTTATGTGATTTAGGGCCAGCAGATGAGGAAGAAAGAATGAGGATGACTCTCCAAAAACTTTGTCCACAGTCTTTTTCCATACTGTTACAACAGCAAATGGCTAGTCCAAAGCAAAACTGCCTTTAATTTACAAATTGTACTTGAATCCCATAAATTTTAATTGGGTTTGAAGATACTACAATCAGTTTAATCAGTATGAAGTTGGTACTTGGTTCCTAAGCTGACCTTGTATGTCAATTTCTTACTTGTTTATAACCACATTATTTGGAGGGAACAACTATACTTCCCTCTTCAGCTATAGCTCCAAACACCTCTCCTTTTCCCTGGGCCCTTGGTTCATTGGCCAGCCTTTCTCCTATTTCATACTCTAAAAAAAAAAAAAAAAGACTAAACTCTATTAGATCAAGAAAAAAATAAATGCTTGTAAATTACTTTTCATGATTTCATTATTACTAATGATTTCTGGATTTATGATTAGCCACCAATGACAAATTAATAGTTGTTATAAGTAGAAAGTGTCAGAAAGGGTCTGAGAACTCTGTGATATAGATACAAGGGTCTTTTGATATGAGGAACATTGAGGTTGGCCTGCCTCCTATTAAGATCCATACTTTATTCATCCCATTATCCAACACAAGACATATTTTCTGTCTTCTGGGTTTATGTCCTCAGTTATTAACAAGTTTCCTAGGGCAAAAGATAAAATGAGTGATAAATTAATGGTAGAATGCAAAATAATTCAATGGTGGAATGCAAAACAATTCAGGAAATAGAATAGCAGAAAATAACAGGGAGGCAGGCAAACTGAATCCATCTCTCAGTTCTACCGAGACCATATATGTGGAATGACTTTGAGCAAGTCACCTCACTCCTCTAATCTAGCCAAGTGAGAAATAGGGCTTTTCCATAGTGCTTGCTGTCAACTCCTCAGTGACCCCACTAGGTTATCCAGTATTCCAGTATTGTCCAATTTAAACTAGTTTTTTGTTTGTTTGTTTGTTTTTGTTTTGGGGGCACACCCGGTGACGCTCAGGGGTTACTCCTGGCTATGTGCTCAGAAGTCACTCCTGGCTTGGGGGACCTAATGGGACGCCGGGGATCGAACCGCGGTCCGTCCAAGGCTAGCGCAGGCAAGGGCAGGCACCTTACCTCTAGCGCCACCACCCAGCCCAAACTAGCTTTATAGCTTATAATGAAGCAAATTTACATACAGAAGTCAATGCCTTCATTTTTTTATCTCTTTATTTGATTTCTAAAAGACACAGTAGATAATACACAAAAACTAATTTGTCAAACTATGTATCCTATTCATTTCGAGGAGGGATCTACATATCATTGGAGTTGAATTTTCTTTAGCCAAGAGGAATAGGTAACCCCCTCCACACCAGAGGATAGTACAATTAGCCACTGCAATGAAGTTGCCCTGAGAAACCACAGACTGGCTTTGCAGATCAGCATTACAAAGGAACCTAGAAAAGCCTAGAGTGACTGGCTATAATCAAATGCCTCTTATAATGTCAAAATGGGCTCATTTTCTGAATTATGACTTATCACTTCCCTCTTTATTTTAATCATATTCTAATTATATTAGCAGACTGTGTCCAGGAGAGGAAACATCTTTCTCTCTTTCTAAAAAGTTTCCCCCTCCCCAGACCTTCTGGTCTTGTATGCTTCCTTCATTAATCTAGAGCTGTGTTATCCCACCACTCTTCCCTGAAGAAAGAATACCCACTAATGACTGCTTAGATGCCCACTTGGTCAGCAGGTGATAACTTTTCTTGAGATGAGATTAATCCTTCACTTAGAGGTCTTTTCATCAAGGAATAAAAATCTAGGAACAATCAGTGCAGAATGTCTCTGAGCAGACACTCCAGATTCATTACTGTGTCTGTCATCTCAGCCTTTATCCATCACACAGGCTGGCAGGACTTGCTTAGTAACTAATATTTCCTTTTCCTCCTCTACAATGAATCTACCAAATTCTGGTGGCCAGATTTATTGTGTTGTGCTGGTTAGAACCCAGAAGCAGAGACAGATTGTCAGCATACAGAACATTTATAGGCCACTGGTGACCAATTCACCTCTTTAGGGTAGAACTTACCTTAGTTCTAGTCTACTTCCAACACTCCATGTATCAGATTCTCTCCATAAGTCTCCAGATCCTTGAATAAATAAAGCTTTTTCTGACTAATCTTTAGGTTCAAACTTCAATTTCAGGCTAATGCTGCCAGTATGTTTTCTGAGCTCCCAGTTGCTGCCAATTTGCCAGCCCCAGAAATTGTCTTCCACATGCCTTTTCCTGGGAATATAAATCAGCTCAACCCTTTAGTCTGTCACTCTCTCTTCTTTGGTTAAATTTTCATAATGTCTCCTTTTGGTCAGCATGTAACACACATCCCTTTTTATATCTCATAAAATGTTTTCCTTAAATCTAACATGTTCCAACTAAGAGAAAATTCTAAGAGTTCTATCCAGTTTTTCTTATTTGTTTTTATTTGTCCTAACTAATTTTTCCATTTATACTTTTAGTTTTCATCCCTCTTATAACATTCACATAGACAATACTGTTATATTTTATAAACCAATCTGAAGAAATGTCTATTATTTTTTTAAAAAAGAAAGTACATAGTACAGGGACTGGAGTGATAGTTCAGCAGGTAGGGCACTTGCACCTGGCCAACCATGTTTTAATCCTCAGAATCCCATAAGAACCCTGTGCTCATGAGGAGTGATTTCTGAGTTCAGAGTCAGGAATAAATCCTGAGTACTGCTGGGTGTGGCCCAAAACATATATCTATACACAAATATGTGAGTATATATAACACTTAATTGACCATCTGAGTAGATTTTGAAGTGTGTGGTTCAGATATGTTATGTATTTACCTTGTTGTGCAATTGTCTCCACCATCCAGCCAGAAATCCTTTACATTTTTACAAAAGTGAAACTCTATACCCTTTAACGAGTAATTCTTCATTCTCCCCACTGGCTTCTGGCAACCATCATTTTACTTTATATATCTATGAATTTTCCTATTTTACTTGTCTTGTAAAGTAGAATCACACAATATCCATCTCTTTCTGTCTGGCTTATTTCACTTTGTATAATGTCTTTAAGGTTCATCTATGTTGTTTTATGTGTCAGAATTTCCTTCCTTTCTGAGGCTTTCCTGAATAATATTTTATTATATGTATATAGAACATTCTGTTTATCCATTCATCTACCAATGGATACTTGGATTATTGCCACTTTTTAGACAGTGAATAATACTTCTAAGAACATAGATATACAAATACAACTTTGAGGCTCTGTTTCCAATTATTTTAGATATATACACAGCAGTGGAATTGTTGGATCATGCGGCAATTCAAATTTTAATCTTTTTTAGGATTACCACATTGTTTTCCATAGTGGCTTCACAATTTTACATACCTGCTACAGCAAATCAAGCCTTAAATTTTTCCACACTCTCACTGAGACTTGTTATTTGCTGCTTATATTGTAGTCATCACCCTAATGAAAATGAGGAGATAGAAAATTTGTTTTCTAAACTGATTTACTGGTATTTAACATAAGCACTGTTACATAATGAATTACTCTTCCAATTTTTTTCCTTTTTTCCTTTTTCCTCTTTTTTTAGTTTTCCATTGGGAATTTCTTTATTTATGGTACTCCTACTGCATAGTCAAAGATAATTCTAATACTCATCTCTATATCTCTTAGTATTTTGGGTGGTATTCATCTCTCTTACATTTTACTATTTTATTTCATCCAGCATGTTATGTTCATTATTTTAGTAATATAATTCTCATACATTTTTCTTTTTTATGTATTCTCTTTGGGTGCTATATTTTGCATATACTTCCCTTATTTTTAACGATACTTACTTCCCTCATTTAAATTTTTCTCAATAGATTTTAAGAATGCTACATTAGATAGTATATAAAATTTAGTATATCTGTTTTGTCTTTTATTTTTATTTTTATTTCATTTTTATTGGTGTGTCTCACAAAAAGTTCATTATTTTAACCTGGATGCTTACTTTTTCACTTCTTGGGATTTCAACTACTTATCTTGAAAAGGTATGTTGGTGAAGGGTCACAGGTCAAGCCTTAGTCTGTGTTTCATAATGCAAGTTTAGAAGAGAAGGATTGAGTCCATGAATATAAATTCCTAGGCACTACAGAACTACTGCTGTGTCCTGTTTTTCTGCCATTCCACCTGCAGAAAGTGAGTATCTATGGGTTTTCTTCAACCCAGGTTGATGAATCAGCTCCTCTCCCTATCAGATCTTTGATTTTTCCAGAGACAGCTCCAGACTGTAGCTCTCTGTGTATAATGTTGGACAATGGCAAATATCAGAGTCAAAGTGTGAGACAGGAATGCTTTCACACAAGTATATATACACTGAAGCACACGCTCACAAACACACACACACACACACACACACACACACACACACTAGTTCACAGTCTTCTCAGTTTACCACTACCACAGTCTTGCATATCATTGGGAACTGATCCCAGTTCTCCTGTGACTATTCATTCCTTCGATTGATGCTTCCTTTTCAGTTGCAAATATAACCACTATATAGGAAAGCCGAATGATTTCTTAGAGTCTGAAGGCTGCTGAACACTAAATGGAATATGATCTGATTCTTGAAAATTCTGTCCTTGAATGGAAAACTTTAGAGTTTACCCCAAGTTAATTTATTTATTTTGTTCTTCAAAAAGATGGTGTGCAGAGGTCTGAGTATTAGTACAGTGTTTAGGGCATTTGCCTTACATATGGCCAACCTGGGTTCAACCGAAGTTGATCTCCAGGTATTCAATATGGTCCCTTCAGTCTGCAAGAGTGATCCCTGAGCACAGATAGGAGTAACTCCTGAGCACCACTGCCACCCCAAAACCAAAACAAACAACAAAAAACTATTGTGTACTGCTTAAGTGATAATCATATTAATGTCAAAGAATCAGACATAGATTCATATGTGATTAGATGTGTAGAGATTTCCTAGTGCCAGAAATATTTATTTGTATCATTTTCATAACATATTCCTGAAGATCGTGGAATCCACACATCAACCCAATGAAACAAACATAGTAGGAAAGAATATTTTTTCCTTTCATCTGAGAGGAAACTGAATCCAATAGCAATAAAGGAATGGTCCTCCAAGTATTGTGGGAGACCAGTTCCTTCTGCTGTGGCTCAAAGACTTAAATGTGAGAACCAAGGGTCTGTGATTTAGCTGAGAGGGTTCACTAATATGTGTCAAGCATGTGGATGAGGTCTGGGGCTGTATAGATGCACTCTACCTACTCAGAGCAAAGGTCTAGAACAAAAAAAGAACTATTTAGCATAACTAGAAAATTCAAGGTTTTACAAATAATTTACTGATTTTCAGCTCTCTAAATATTTTTGTAAACTACAAGAAATTTTGTTGTATAGTCAGATGAATCCAATGAGGGCCTAGAAAAAATGCATGAGGGTGGAGAGTTCTTTTCCTCCCCCCTTTATTTTGTTGTTGTTTTTGGGCCACACCTGGTGGCACTCAGGGGTTACTTCTGGCTATGAGCTCAGAAATCTCTCCTGTCTAGGGGGGCCATATGAGACACCGGGGGATCTAACCTCAGACCATCCTAGGTCAGCACGTGCAAAGCAAATGCCCTACTGCTTGTGCCACCACTTTGGCCCTTTTCCTCCCTTTCTTACCTCCTATAAATAACAGTTTCATCATTGCAGTTGTTTATGTCAACACTGGAAGATATTTTTTCTATAATCCAATCTAATCAAGAGAAAATTGTCTCCTTTATTATAGAACCTACCTCACCCTGGTTACTCCAATGAATCTGGCCCAGTTCTAGCATTTTTCCATAGATTTGTGATAGTAAGCTCTTTTACATTCTACTGCTTATCAATATAGAAGCCAAAAGGATCATATACATCAGACATTAAACCATATCATACTCTATAATGATCTATCTGGCATAGCCACCTGTCACTTATTTTCCAACTGTTCTCTTCTTCATGCATTCCATCGCTTTTCTAAATCAGGTATATGGTACCAGGACTCAAACCCAGGTTGATAATGTACAAGACTACAGGCTTTTCTGCTATATCTCTGACTCCTGGGAACATTGTCAACATATATCAACATGTATTGTTCTCTCACTTCCAATTGACATGTATCTGCCTAGAGGACATCTCATCAGACATATCTTCCATGAGCATGCAGAGGAAAAGACAATCCTCCTTACCTTCCCTATTCTGGTTTCTTTTCTGAAGAAGTCATATAATATTATTTATAGTGTAAGGAAATTAAGTTTCTAAGTAATGTTTAGTGAATTAGAACCATTCCATATATTTTCTGTTAGGTAAGCAAACAATTCAATGGTAAGACCCAAGGATCTGGTACTTCTTGTGCCCTACATTGCAGAATGATATTCTGAGGTCTATGAAGTACAAGAGATTGAACAGAAGCCCCAAATATGCAAAGAATATGCCTTAATCTTTGCACTCTAGGCCCTTTCTTTCCATTGTTACTCACTGTTTTTACCTCTAATTCTTATATGCAAAAAAGAGGTTTTTAACTTCCCTGAAATATTATTCTATCATGCTCTATAACAATGTTCCCAAAGTGGGAAAAGCTTCCTTGTTAAGGACACTGGAGCAATCACCCACAAAGTAACATTGTTTATAATTGTGGGCATAGGTGGGCATCTTTCTTTGGTTCATTTGAGAAACATGTATTTACAGGTTTGGGTAGAGGGAGTGGGGAATATACTGAAAAGAGAGAAATAAAGTAAGTTTCCATCCTCTACTAGACAATGTCATAATTCTACTTGCCCTGGTGATTCCAGAGGAGGAAGGTCCTTTCACCACCAAATACTACTCATCCCTCTCCTGATTCTCTTCATTCTCTCTCGATTGATTCAGTGTTCTATCCTCTCTCAAGTTTGATTCAGTATTCTAAAAAATAGAATAGTTTTATATATTCCTTGGTTTTTTTTTTCATCATTGCTTCAACATTAGATGTCATCACACCACTTGTTCAAACAGAAAATTTGTAAAATCATAATACCCTACAAATGTCTAAATTCTGGTCAAAATTCTGCCACCAGGCAAGTCTGAGAAACATTAATGGTGTGATCTTCCCTTTGGATTACTTTATTAATCAGACACTAAGCCACCACCACCATTCCCAGTAAAAACTTACAGGTTAGACCAAGAAAGATTCATTTGCTGAATCATCCAGAAAAAAAAGCACTGATAACATTCCTATAAAAAAGATGATGGAAAATCAATATCAGTATCTGATAAATTGCAGGAGACAAATGGGCAGGGATAAAATAAGTTAGAGCTGTTGAGAAAAGGATGAGAAACAGAGTGTATCACACAAAAAGAGGTCAGATTAGCATTATTGCAAGTGTGGGCCCCACTTCCAGGATTGACAGAAAGTTAATAATTCTACCGAAGGTTGACAGAGGAAAGATTTGTGAGTTTGTCTCCCCCTATCTTGCAACCCAACATGAAGACACCCTTTGAAGGGGTTTTTGCATTCAAGTTCTCTATATTTTCATGAAAACCTATAGAATTTTAAAACACCTAACTAATATACTTTTTAGAACATCATTGTTTTGTGAGATGCAATATTATGTTGTAAAGCTTTTACTTTCAAGGTAAATTTTTATCAAAAACACACTACTCTGGGGAATAAAGATGAGGACCTAAGAAATCAAGATGGAAAGTATATACATGAACTCATATATATGCTATTTGTTATCTATCCTGGGACACTTGCACATATATTACTTAACTTACTATATGTATGTAAATAAGGTAAGGATCTATAATTATTTGTGTTTTGCAGATAAAAAAATTTAGACTGAAAGACTTTTTTACTTAATTGATTAGAGAAAATATTCAAGATTTATAACCAGTCATTGAGGTGTTGAATACACAGGTCCTTCATCCATGTTAAGCTGTGGAGTTATTCAATACAATTAAAAGAATTATATTTTATATAAGTAGACTAGAATGTAATCTGGAACAATACAAGGTTAATGGGGCATAAACTCGAAGGCAACAGAATACAAATGCAAATTGTATGTTAGTGTTAAATCAGCTTGCCAGAGGGACTTCTCACCAGAGGAGTTGGTCATAAGGCATGTTCTTATCTTTCTTCTTTTGATCCAGTCTCTCCATGCTTTAGAAAAGGACCACAGAGGGGCTTGAGCATTAGTCTATATACCAACATTATCAGAAGAGTCAATTATATTGAGAACACTTAGGTGACAGAAGAATAGACTACCCTGTGACTCAGAGTCAGATCAGCCTAAAATAAATCCCAGTTTGTTAGCTATACACCTCAAACAAGCTACCAGATGGCTCAATCCTCTATTTGTCCAGATGTAAAATGGGTCACTGTTTTATCCATTTTAAAAGTGTTTTCTTTTTTTTTTTTTTTTTTTTTTTGGTTTTTGGGTCACACCTGGCAGTGCTCAGGGGTTATTCCTGGCTCCAGGCTCAGAAATTGCTCCTGGCAGGCACAGGGGACCATATGGGGCGCCGGGATTCGAACCGATGACCTCCTGCATGAAAGGCAAACGCCTTACCTCCATGCTATCTCTCCGGCCCCTAAAAGTGTTTTCTAACACCTATTTACAGTGACTAAAATGACACACAGCATCAGATGCTAAATTATGGGTAATGCTCAAAAAGAAAACATAAAATATCATCATACAATTTGTAATAACATGAATGGAACTACTAAAGGATGCCATAGTGAAAGGGATAGGTACTAAATTAGCTCTCTTATCTGTGGGACTTAAAGATACATAGCAATAGAAGTCCAAAGGCAACATAATTGGAGAATTGATCCACACAATTTGGGGGGTGTGTGGAAAGGCATTGGAGTTCTTGGGAGAAGGTGATAATTGTTTTGCTAGAATAACCCACATTAGAAACCACTAGTAATAGTATTGTAAACAGGGGTCTGAGCTATAATACAGCTGGAAGGTCACTTTCCTTGAACACAGCTGAACTAAGTTTGATCCCCAGCATCCCATTTGGTCTTCTAAGGCCACCAGGAATAATTCCTGAGAACAGAGCCAGAAATAACCCTTGAAGAGTAAAGTCACTTGTCTCTGTCACATGTAAGCCTGGCATTCTAGAAAGGGCCAATTAAAGTGAGAGACCTACAATTCCCCAATACCTCAGTTTTCTCACCTAAAATGATTATTATTTTCCTCTTAGCAGAGTCAGTGTGAATAAATAGATCTGAAACCCACACTGACTGTGTTTGACAAATCCTACTATTAAGCTTGGGTTTGTTTTCAATATTCCATGAGGGTGCCAATGTACATCACTATGTATCCTCCTTCACTAACTTTACTCCTTATCTGTGTTATGAAAAGGTACCTGAAGATTGCCAGGTGAGCAGTAGAGGCTGAATCACTGAGAGGCTAATATCAAGTCATTTATAGGTTCATAAATTTGGGCAATGTAGAAGTGGGGTAGTGGGGGCTACATAGAACCTATGCAGGTTCTATACCTAACAATTTGACCCTCAGAGATGGTTAGGGAAATCTGGGGCAGGGAAGCCCATAGTACCTAGATAGAACCACAATTCATGCTGAACCTCTCAAGAAATGTCCTGCCCCTGCAACCCCTACCTCCATACCTACCCCTTTGGGGCATCTAAGGCAAAATATCCCAACCCAAATTATGGTGTGCAAAAAGGATTTTATGATTTCCTAAACCCATCATAAATGCTCTTTTTTCCTTTCGGATGCTGTGTCCATTCTTCCATGACCATGCAGTCTACAGCTGCATGTAAAGTCATTTATATACACACACAAACACACATACAAAACCACAGAAAATGGGGCTACCCTGCAGTGTTTTGGATGGGTCTCCAAAATGATTTTTGGATTCTTATTGGCATTCAATTCTACATGTAATGGTGGTAGGTGGAGTCATGTAATATTGGAGTTTGAAATTAAATCCCAGTACCTGATGACTGAACTATCTTCCCCTTCTTGAAAAACTTCTTTTAGGGGCAGGGTGGTATTGGGGCACACTTTGTGGTAATCAGGATTAATTACAAGTTCCTCGTTTATGGTCTATGCTTGTCAGGGTTCAGGAGACTAATTGGGATGCTAGGGGTTAAATCTGGGTTAGCTGAGTTAAAGGCAAGCACCTTCCCTGCTGTATTATCTCTCTGACCCTGAAAAAAATATTGAATCAGGTCATTCTCTTTATAAAGGAGTCCCTTTACTTCAAGAACCTCGCAGAGGAATAAATGCCTATAACTTTTTAGAAAAGCTGGACTTTAAAATGGACTTCAATCTAAAGCTGAAATTAGGAAGATATACAGATGTGGCCTCCCCTTCCCAGGCTTCCCTCCCTGTTACAGCTACAAGGTTATCATTTCCTGTCCCAAAACTCTGCCATGTCCACCAGCCAGACACTACAAGTAGGGGAGTAGTCTTCCCCTGCCTGTCAGCTGCCTGTGCCCACACTGAGGTGCAGTATGAGAATCCCAGAGAGAAGGTGTCTGCCTTGCAAGCGCTAGCCAAGGAAGGACTGCGGTTCGATCCCCTGGCGTCCTATATGGTCCCCCCAAGCCAGGGGCAATTTCTGAGCATTTAGCCAGGAGTAACCCTTGAGCATCAAACGGGTGTGCCCCCCACCCCCCAAAAAAGAGAGAGAGAATCCCAGAGTGTGTTTCATCTGTCTAGAAGTCAGCAGCTGGGGATACAGTGTCAGGACAAGGACAACCACTCAGCAGACCATTTGTTCCTTTTAGTGAAGGAGTGGGTGCCAGCCTGCAGTAAAGGGTTCTTTGAAAACCTTCTTAACCTTTAACCATCAATTCAGCATACTGTCAAACCTAATGCAGAAAACAAAAATTCTGGAGATGGAACAATGTGTGTGGGAGAAGGGAAATTCCTCATGGCTTCCTGGAAGCTGACTTCATGGCAGTTCCATTGTGCTGTCCAGCCTCAGGTTCCCATCCAGGTGGCAGTATGAGCCTGAACTAATGAGAAGCAGATCATCATAGTCTCTTGCCCCCACAAGGATGTCTGTTGTTTAGCTAGGTTATGGGTCTAAGGCTCTAAAGAAAGTGCTTCCTAAGTCCTATGTCCTATAAAGGGTTCACAGTGTCCTTGCTGTCCTAGAATGGGGCCATTTTAAACCCCTTACCACCTACATTTAATATACAAAATGTTCAACTTTTTTCCCATCCCTGAGATGGAAAAGATTTATCCACTGAGTAAGAAACCATTTTACTAATAGAACAAGTAGCTCCATTGAGATGTCTTCTTGCAGAGGTTAGAGGCCTCTTGCTGCCCCAGGCAGCTGAAACTCTCCTTCCACTAACTCTTCCAGCTCTATCATTCTAGATTCTTGCTTTTGTTGGGGGCTTTGGACAGATGTAAATATTCACAGTAGACTATCTTCCCAAGTTTGCTATATGCTTAAAATTCAGAAAGACTCGGCCTCAGAGATATTTACCTGAGGGGAAATTATGGTAGAACTGAAGAAAGGAAATCTGTCCACCCCACACACAAGGATGCAAGACAGACAAAGCAGAAGCTAGAAACAGAGACAAATTGCCTCAAAGGAGACCTCTTGGAAACAGAGTGTTTTCTGGAGACCAGGAAGGCTTGAACTAGAAAAGTGCCTTCACAGCAAAACAGACTCAACCTTTCCTTGTGAGGCCCAAGGAGGCAGAAGACTGAAGATCAGGCTCATGCTAAAGGAGAGTGTGAAATTGATTTGGGTGACTCCTCTTGCTCAAACCTCATCTCCCCCTGCTGGCTGCCTGGATTCTGGGTGCCACCCACTTGAGGTGTCAGCAAAACCCCACAAAGCTCTCAGCACCCTGAGCATTACCTGATGTATGGCCTCAGCCCTTTTCACTGTTTCCTTTACTCTGTCTCCCTATAGAATAATATGCGACTAATTGATTTTCTGTCACTCTCTTAGTACAGAAAATTAATTTCAGAGCAACCTTGTTTTCTCAGGGTATGAATCCTCTACACGCAGAGTAATTCAGCTACTCCATTATTCATGAGAGAAAATAGTGATGGAATGTATGACGGAGACACCCCAAGGCCACAACGGATAGTCTGTGTTACCGATACAACAATATTCCACCAGTGCCTCTAAATAATTCACATCTACAACTCAATTTGGGCCTGCACACAGCTCAGGATGTGGCTGGAGGAGGCAGAGCTAAGAGATATGAAGAGACTTGATGACAATGCAGAGGGGAAGGAAAACACCCAGGGCCTCCACACTGGGCCCTGTGACAACAGACGGAGGTGCAGGCCCAGAGCACACCCTGCTCCCTAAACCTGGGCTCCCTTTTAACCCCCATGCATATTGGTTCATAACTCACAAATATTTCCGAGAGAATTAAATAAGGTCAATTTGTACCCTGTGAGAGAATGTGGAAGCAGATCTGAGAATATACCCTCAGTCCCCTGCAATATGGCTTTGAAGAAAATATGAGAAACATATGACCCTATAAGTAGTCATCCCACTTCTCTAGACCCCAGCCTTTAAGGTATTGGCTTCACTTTGCTTTAAACTAGTTGTTTATTCAATTGATCAGAGGTATTTGTTGAAAGATAGTACAGAAGCAAAGGCACTTGGCTTACATATGATTAATTCCCATTTAATTCACCAGTACCAAATATAGTCAGTCCCCTAAGCACCTCCAGGAGTCACTCTTGAGCACAGGCAGGAATAATCTCTGAACCCAAAAACAAAACAAAAAAGACTCAAAAACAAACAAAAAGAAAAGACTCAAAAATAAAACAAACAACCAAAGATAAAGGCTCTAGATCTGAACCAGAGTGATAGCACAGTGATTATGGTCCTCCAAGCCCAATCAGGAATGATCTATAAGGACTGAACCAGAGCAAGCCCTGAGAACATTCAAATGTGACTCAAAAACAAAAATGAAAAAGTATCAGGGAACCCCAAGTCTGTGAAAGAAAGGCTGCCTGGAAAAGGCCACCGGTAACCAATGGAACCAGGAAATCATCATGTTTGTGGCAATGTCACTTGTCAGCCTTGTTATTTTTCCGCCAGATCACTGAAAAGACTTGGATCCTTGAAAGTACTTGAATTCCTATTGCCTCAAGGAAACAGAGTCTGGTCTACTCAATACATACCTTGTGCTTTGGAGTACAGGATGTAGTCAAGCACCTATCTTATATGTATGGAGCCATGGATTCAACTATCTATACATACACAGACTTGCTCTCTTTCTCTCTCCCTATTTCTCTCTTTCTCTCTCTCTCACACTCAAACACACACACACACACACACACACACACACACACACACACAACAGAAACTCCCAAATGCAATATCCTAGTGGACAACTGCTAGACAATACTCTGATATTCCCACCATCCTTAGAGTGTGTGTGGGCATGAGAGATTTGATGATAGGGGATCACTTCCATGATTCTCTGACTACTCAGTGAGCTTTGACTGAATCCAAATGGAAATTAGTCTGAGTGGGTATTACATAACTAGATGAGCCTTCTGGTTCATAAACTGTTCTTGTTTTAAGTCACTTAAATAACAGATTTATTTGCGAGGCATCTAGAAGAAGTGAATATAATAAATTTGTGAAATTAAATAAAAACTAAGAAGCAAGAACATTCTATACTTAAGAAGTACTTTGGAAGCCTAGATCTCACCCATGCCTGGTCTTCTCAGATTTATAAGAGTAAATTAGTACATGTTGATGTTAAAAGCCATGTCATGAAGCTAGAAAGACAGTTCTGGTGGGGGGTGTTTTGTTTTGTTTTTATTAGTCCATGCTTAGCAGTGCTCAGGATTTGATCCTACTTCAATGTTTATGAACTAGCCATGCTAAAAGAGATTATATGTGGTACCAGGAATCAAACTAGAATTTTTTTTTTTTGGCCACACCCAGTGATGCTCATGGGTTACTCCTGGCTATGTGTTCAGAAATATCTCCTGGCTTGAGGGACCATATAGGATGCAGGGGGAATCGAATGGCAGTCCTTCCTAGATCAGCACGTGCAAGGCAAATGCTCTATCACTTGCACCACCGCTCCAACCTCACAAATTAGAATTTTGATTCAAGGACTCAAATCCAGGCCTTCTTATTCTAAGAAATCTTGGCCATCTTTAGCTTCTCCAAGAGTTTGTTTCAAACTAATGCCCCAGGGGTGTAAGTCTCTATAAGATCCTAAAAAAGAAAGTCCAAAATGGAAAGGTTGATAGAAGGAAATTGATGGAGTGAAAGGGTTCCCCATCTGGCCTGTGCCCCCTCTGCTCCCACACCCCTGGCATGCTTTGGGAGTTTCTCCCTGTTGCAATAGGCTCTAAGTTTATCACTGCAGCCTACATTCCTACCCCTGAGACCCTGTAAATAGCTCAGCTTTCCTGCGTTCACCTCACCCAGGGTGAGGAAGGTCAACTTTCCCCCCATCTACAGACTATCATTTGTAGTTAATAGCCTCAGATCAAATCCAGCAACAATTGGAAAACCAGATTGAAGCATTGTGCTGTTTATTGCTGGTGTTTCTGTGAAGCATTAGCAATAAGAAGCCTCCAGAGGGGAGCCACCAGAAAGAAAAAAAAAAATACAAAGGAGCAAAACAAGAAGCAGGAAGGTGCTGCCCCTGGCTGAAAACTTCACTGACACAGCCACTTTGTAACATGCGCCACAGGCAGCAGCCACGCAAGGCCCAATAACCTCCTTCCAAATGGTAATAAATCCCCTCGGACCCAACACACTTGTAATTTACAACTTGGCTAAAATGAACATTATTTCAAGCTAAGCGTATTCTCAGAGGTGCCAGAGAATGTGGCAGCTTTCCTGCTGACAGAGGAGTTTCTTTTTAAATGTCATGCATTCACTTTCATTACTTCCAAATAATTGCCTGAAAAGATCGGCTGCTGGACAGTGCTGCCCACTTTACATCATGGTGAGTCAATTTCATAATCATCAAAGGAGCCC
The DNA here is from genome assembly GCF_024139225.1 of Suncus etruscus. Classification (NCBI taxonomy): domain Eukaryota; kingdom Metazoa; phylum Chordata; class Mammalia; order Eulipotyphla; family Soricidae; genus Suncus; species Suncus etruscus. Next base: position 145,631,871 of record NC_064851.1, read on the forward strand.
CTGGGAGCTGGTTTGGGGGACGGAAGGAGAAAGAGGGGGGCACAGAGAGAGAGGGTGCAGCAAAGGAAGAGGGGGCCGTGGGGGCTTAGACAAGTTGCTCTCTCCTCCTGGTATCTTGGCTAAGCAGTAAAAGGTTCTGCTTTTTCTCCTGGGACAGCTCCAGGTAAGATGAAATTTTATTTCTAGATAGACCACGTGAACTGTCATCACTGCCACCAACTCCTGCATCCCCTGGATTACAATGTCATTGATTATCCAGCCCTGAACTGGGAGCTTGTCACCTAGAGTTAAATGAATGAAGTATATTTCTGTCCCTCAGGAATGATGATTCTTTGATCAAGAGGCTTGGAGGAACTGGTAGATGTGACTGAGTCAGGCTAAAGTGAGCCCCTTCCCACTAGCACCTACTGTGTATTTTGTGGGAATTTGGGTTTTAAATCTAAATGTGGTGCTTGCTTTCAGAGCTCTGTTTTTGGTTGTTAATTGATGCATATCAAACCTCCCAAATGAATTTTGTTGACTTCTTTACCATTGGTGATTTCTGGGTTAACCATTTTCAATCGTGTAGTGTCTCCTCTCAGCGTGATGTCAGCTGAGGTAACCTAATGTGGTGATTTAAAGTAAGTTACAAGCCTTGGATAACTCACTCGAATGTATTATAATGACTAATTGAAAAATCAGAAGCATTTAGAAGGTGGGCCTTTTTCTCTCTCCAGGTGATCTTTCCACATGTTCTTGCCATGTGGCTCTTATAGAGTACCTGAACTTCCTCCAGGGGGACTAAGTTCTCCCATAGCACAAAAGTGAAAAGTACTAGGACAAACTCAGGATCTTTTTTTTTTTTTTTTACAGTCCATTCATTAAAATGAGTCATAAGACTAGTTCAGATTAAACAAGGGAGAAGGGTATACAAGGGCATTGACATCAAGAGATGTAGTTCATTGAGGGTTATCTTTAGAGATTGTCTCTGAGTTGAAAAGAAGTCAGATCCCCTTAGTGAATCCCCCCCCCCCCAATAGCTGCCAACAACACTAATATCCCTTAAGGAGTGAGGAAGATAAATATAACAAGTTCCTTGGGGATTCTTAAGTCATTGGGATAAAAGCATGACACAGTTTTTATTTCTTCCAATATCTGCTTCAAACTGTGATAAATTTAATCCTCCTTTCCTATTAGTTAATGACATCTCAAGCAGCTTCCACAACTCTCAAGTAATATTCACTTACTAAAGCAGTTTGGCTCAAGTGTTCCATGATAGTACAGAATTGAATTCTTTACATGCAATTGCGCTTTGCTTATGACAAAGAATTTTTAAGTTTTTTTTTTTAACTTCTTTGAGGGTCACTGGCGATGGTGTCATGGCATTGCACTTGACTTTGAAATGGATAGGCAGGTAATGTATATAGTTTCATAGGTATACCAACTAAACATAAATGATTAGTGAAGTGAGGGGGTGACTAGGTGGGTGTTCTTGACCTATCTGTTGAATATTTCTGAATATTTAAAAATTTTTCCCAATATAAAGTTGAAGAAAAAATTCCATTTTACTCTATAACTTCAATTTTATATCCAATTTAATTTGTCTCTCTTCCCCCTCTTTGACACAACAGAAAGACTAAGAATATAAAGACAACATAAAAGACTGGCAACACATTGTTTTGGCAAAGGAAGTATGTGTTATGTGATTATGATTCTTTTAAATTGTTGTTGGGGCTCTTTTAATTAACACCAACCAATAGTTGCTATTTCTCATATGATATATGTTGGGATTGGAGGGCACTGAGTATCATGTGTGTGCTCCTCACCTTTGACTTTTGATACATACAACCCACCACTAACTTGATCTCCTTCACACAATCCTCTCTTAGCTCCTGACTCATGGACTAATGTGGTGATTCTAGATATGTCTCTTTGTATGTTTGTATCTCAGGTAATAGGCATGTAGAATGACCAGAGCTAAAACTCATACCTGTTTCCTTAATCTGAAAGAACTAACAATGTCAGGAGTCAGGAGATAGATAAAAACAATTGCTCTTCAGACCCCAGACTCTCCCATTCTTTTCTGTATTTGGTTTCCTAAATACCTTGGTAAGAATCCATCCAGGGATGAAGGCATTACTCTTTCATTTTCACAAGTGGGACCTCCTCCCTTGCTTGGGTGTGAAGAATAGTGAATTCCCTCTTCTTTCTTCCTAATCTAAGCACTGTTACTCTCACAATATAAAAATGCCAGTGACTTTCCCTTCTCAGTACTCTGTTTTCCTCATATGGACTGAGGTTCAGTATTGAGAAGGGCTTTGATGACTAGACAAGCATCAGTGACTATTATGAAATAAGGTGCTTGCTTGTCTATTTATTCCTCATCCTTCTTTTTACATTGTAAGATTTACCAAGCTATGGGCCTTAATCATGGAATCTCAAGCAATAGAAAGTTTGACTTCATATGCCTTTACAGAAACATAAATAAGACTCATCTAAGCAGATAAAACTCAGCTTACAGAACTAACTCAACTAACTTATATGACCTTGATAATTCGCTTGGCCTGTCTGGTCTTAGAAGTTGACTGGTAAGGGCTCACCATCTAGTACAAATAGGGTTACAAGTATATCCTACAGATTCCTGGGCTTCCAGAAGATCCTGTAGAGATACTACAAATATTGACATAAACCTAACTAAATAGCAAAGGAGCTTGGCCATAATTAGATCTCTCTAATCTATTTTCTCATCAGCATACAAGATAGGATTCTCATTTTTGAGAAGGAATTCTGCTCTCAAAATGTTCAATATCTATTCATCAGTGCAACTGGCACTCCTTTGACTGACACACAAAATACCAGCTTCTGGGGAGGTTGAGGATATGCTGCCAAACCCATTTAACAAACCACTGGTCCTCACCAATAGAGTACAAAAAAAATGCATTTTTCAGATTAGGGGTAGAGGAAAGAAAACCACTCCTTGCTTTGGGCAACTGGGGGTGACAGGGTAGAAACAGACAGAATGAGAGAAGAGAGGGAAAAGTACACATCTTCCATCTAGAGATTGTTACATGGCAGGATTGAATTTAAAAGAGCAAGACATCTGTGGCAGAATAATCAATCGCATCATCACTGCCTCTGTAGATATATCTCTGAGATGGGGCAAAGATGATGGAGCACCTTAGAGAGAGAAAGAGAAACTTGCTATGAGCCCGGGTACTGTGAGTTCCATTCCTTTGGTGGTCAGGGGCTCCCTGAGTGTATGAATTGGAGGGTGAAGATGGAAATCCTCAACTGAAAGCTATATTTGTTTTGAACAAAGGCCAGAACCATCCCTCAAACATCAAAAACACTGAAAATTATAATAAAGTAACAGGTTCTGAAAGCCCTTAGGTTGGCATGCAAAGATAACCCTCCCAAAGAAATGACTGTGTGTGATTATTTGACTAACAAAACCAGTGTAGATTCTTGGATAGTATATTACAGCTGGAGGAATAATCATGGACATCAGTGTCTCAGAGGCTGGAAAAGACACCAGAGTCACCCAGCCTCCAACCCTCCTTTCAAAGGCACTCTCCTCAGACTCCAGAGGCGACTGCAGTCTGTCAGCTCTGAGTGGCACCGCATTCCAGCTCAGAGTACTACGTTCCAGGGTCCGTGTCCTCTGCATAAATGCAATTTCCCCAAATGTCAGGAGAAGAGCATTACAGATAACACATTGTGTGTGTCTTTGACCCGATAAGTGCTGAAATCACAGATCTCATTATTCTGACATGATAGAATTTTCTCCTTCTCTCTCAGTGCAGGCTGACTGCCATTGTTTTTCAAGACTGCAGATGCAGACCTAATTGCCAAAGGTGCAAAGTCATCAAAGAAAAACAAGACTCATCATTTCCTCCCCATGCAAAATGGCAGGTTTCTTGGTGAGCAAAGGTCATGCCTTTAAGGGAAACTTGCACCAGCACATTATGTTGCAAATAGTTGAGTCACGTGGAAGAAGAGCAGTCAGGTTTTGACCATGTAAGTAGAATTACTTTATAAGATTCCACCTGGGCATCTGGCCTCCAGGCATGGTGCAGTCTAGGAGATAGGTAAAGTATAAAGAAGAAATAGTACAGAGCTTAAGGTCTTGCATACCAGCACAGCACTGCACATTTTTTCACAAGCAACATCAGGAGTAATATCAGGGCTTAGAGCTAGGAGTAAGCCCTCAACATCATGGGTTTAGTTTCCCAATACTCACCCTCCCCCCTCCAAAAAAAACCCAATGAAATAGATGTTGATTACATATAAAGAGCTGGCAAATAATTGAGCCTAAATAAATCAATTACAGCCAAAGCTGATGTTCCACTTGAGAGATGGAGTCATCCAATCATATTTTCTACAAATATGAGGCATTTTTGGAGTGTCCTGATTCTGAAACCAGAAGACTTGAAACTCATGACATATTTATTAAGGGGTGAATTTCTTCTCATCCATCACCAGAAGATTTTTGATCCATCACCAAATTTGACTATTTCATAAGCTCTAATAACAGGTGTTGGACACACCTTTAGGCAGTCTCCCCTTTTGAGACGCATCACTGTGGTGCTCCTTACTTTTGCCATCACCCATGGGACAATCACAAGGATGGAGGAATCCATAAAACTAGATACCTTGTAACAGAGAACTTGAGTTTCCTGAGTTTCTTTACTCTGGGGGTACTCTAAGTGTTATAATTCTTCCCACAATGTCATTTCATTTTCTCTAGGTATCCTTGTGAAGTGGCTGGCCATAGGAATGAATCCATGAGTGCCATGGGCACTTTATGGAATGGGAAATGAAGTGGCAGAATCTGGGATTTAAGATATTAGTTGAGCACATTTCAGCAGATTCTTATATCTCACCACCGTTTATTTATCTATTCAACCACTTAACAGCACTTAGGATGCTTCCAAGTTTTGGCACTTATAGAAAAGGTTGTTATGAATATCTGTGTGCAGTTTTCAGTGAAGGCTTGAGTTATCTACCCCACTAAGTAAATATCAAGGAGGAGAATTGTTATAGGAAATGATGAGACTATATTTAGTTTTATGGATAAGCTACTATGAATTTTTGTGACGACAAAAAGGAGAATAAATTTTGTCTTCCAACTAGACCTCAAGCAAGATTAGGACACTGAATCTCTGCAAATCTCCTCTTCTTCACCTGGGAGGGTATTAACTGGAACTCACACTGAAATCTATTTAGGAAGCTGTGTATTTATTTTTGTTATCATTTCTGCATTAAAAATATTTTTGTTGTTGAGTCAACCTGGGTACAATAGTGTTAATGTTGATTCTTGTTATATGCAATGTTACTGCAACTCCTTCATCTCCAAGACCCAAGTACCCAAGATCCCCTATCATTAGATTTTCAAGTACCAAAAAGATCTTCCTATTACTTCTCAATCACACAGCTTCTCACTCATCTATACAATGCCACAGGCACCTTTTAGATTGTGTTGATTTCTTTCCGTCTAAACAAAAGCTCCCTAGGAGCCTATATTCACCTAATCCAGCCCCCTGTAAAATTAGCTTCCTAAAAATGCAATGAGTGGGAACCAGGAGATAAGAATGCTCTTAAATGGGTTCAACTTAAAATTTTAAGGACTGAGACCTGGAGCTTTTCTGACCAGCTCAACAACTGACAGAAGTAGGTTGAGGGCTAAATCAATGGTGTTCACAAACCTAAGGTGCCTATTAAATCTTTCTTCACGGTATCAGTTACAGGATGACTGTGTAAATCTTCTAAAATGACTACAATATTTCATTTTAACTACGGTTCTCCTACAGGAGTGAATGAGCTGTGAGCCTCCAGATATTAAATTCCTCCCAAGGAAAACTCAGTACAGACTCCTGGAGGGCATTGCCCAGCAGGTCCTGAGCAGTTTCTTCCAGGCTGAGTGTCCTAGCAGTCTGAATGAGATGTGAGTGAGCACCTTATAATCTTACCAACTCAGACTGAATGGGCTCGGCCACTTCATTTAAAATAACAAAAGATAACTGTTAGACAAATTCAGTAGAACTGCTTGAGAATCTCAGGGACCAGAGCATATTGCTGGACTTGTTGGATATTGAGGATCTCAGAGTAGCAGAGTAGGGGTATTCTGAAAGCAATGAACCATGCTTTAGTAAGTGGAGTTGGTATGAGCATTTGGAGTTTCTCTCCTAGTAATTTTGTTTTTCTATTTTTTTAAGTCTCTTGATTTCTTTAAATACAGGTTTATTTGGACCACCTGGACATGCACAAGTTAGGAAAAGCATTCTTCAGTGAAATTATTCTTCTCGGAATCATCATAACTCTGAGCTGAGATCAGAGTTATTGGGGTTTGTCTCAGCCTTTTAAGGAAATAAAATGTAGAGTTTTCCCAGTTTTTAGGAATGGCATAGGAGATGAAGACCCCTTTCCTCAGTCTCCCCAACACTCCCAAGCTTGCCAAAGGGAGACTGTAATTAACACAAGACAAGTACCACCAGCTAGCAGAGGAGACAGATCCAAGAAGCACCAGGGTTCAGCTACCTTGGCATAAGTCTAACAGGGGAAGTCCTTGGCTTGCATCAGTTAAGAATAGCCTGTGGGACTTTCCCCTAGTGAGAAAACGAGGATGGAGACCAACCCCTTTCAGGTCCCCCTGGAGGCATTTCTGTTTCTGCATTTAATCGCCTTTGTTTCACCCCCCCACACACACACACACTCCCTCTTACAGACATGAATGTTGTGCTCTAGATGGCAACTTTGCTGCAGTTTACTTAAAATCACAGACCCTGTGGATTCCTGTTCTTTCTGTCAAATAGTTTAGCCTCCTGGTCATCTTTAGATTTGCTCAGGGACATTTGTGGAGTGACTTCCTTTTATCATGTTTTCGTCCCTCTTCTTCTACACACACACACACACACACACACACACACACACACACACACACACATACACCATGTTCATTAATGAATGCATTTAATCACGTTTATGAAGTCTCTTTATTATCAATAGCCCTAATCACTCTTAATTGCTGCATCATTAGTTCAGCCATGCTCAGATGTAGCAGTTAGGCAGAGCAGTAAATGACAACTCTAGAAAAATGACTTGCTGCATGAAAGCCTGGGAGGAAGGAACTGACAGGAGGAGAGGTAAAGGGAGGCGAGGAGAGTAAGAGTGCTCCAGCTGGGAAATGGGCCTGCTGCTGGGCAGAGCTAAGGGGGGTTGGATGCCATTATGAGGTTCGGCCAGGTGTAAAGATGCCGGTGAGCCAGTTTTGCATATTTCTAAACTTTGGGGAGCTCTGCATCAGCAGCATGAGTGGATGTTCTGCTTGACAAAAGTTGGTGTTATGTTAATATCTAGCACCTGCCACCCTCGGGGATCTCCAAGCTCTCCACAAGCTCCATCATGTACAAAGCCAAATGCTTGGTGGATGGGAGGTGAAGGATGTACCGTGTCATTGGGAAAGCAGCAAGGGGTGGCCTGCTGCACGTCTTTGTCGAGACATTTATTCTTCCCTTAATATGTACTTGAAGGCTCTCTGTACAGCCAAGGAGACCCTGAGATACCTCCGGTTGCAACCACTATCTTATCCCTTGAACCAGAGATATAAGAACCTGCTGAAACTTGCTCAACTCACATGTTAGGTCTCATTTTCCTTTCCATAAAGTGTCCATGACATTCATGAACTCCTGTCTATGACCAACCACTTCAAAAGGATACTTGGAGGAAATAAAATAACATTGTGCGAAGAATTATAACACTTAGAGTACTCCCCACTTAAAGGAACTCGAAAATTGTTTTCTCTACAGGGAACCTAGATTTATGGGTTTCTCCATCCTTGTAATTGACCCACGGGTGTTGGCTTCAAACTTAATATGTGTGAGAATCTCCATAGATGGCACAAACCGGATGAATCTTAAAAGCACAAAACTCATGTTGACTTCCAATTTCTAACGTTCTCTTCTGTATCTCACTCCTCTTCAAAACTCAAAGTCATCCATTGTACCCCCACCATGTAAGTAAATATTTTTCATATTCTTGTTCATTATCAAAATCCACATTAAGTTTCATCTTCATTTTCTACCTCCACCACCTCATTATTCTTTGATAAATATATTTCTCAGGGGCCAGAGTGATAGTACAGTGGGTAAGGCACTTGGCTTGTAAATGACCAATCTGGGATCAGTCCTTAGCATTCCATATCATTTCCTGAGCATCATCTGGAGAAATTCCTGAGTGCAAAGCCAGCAATAACTCTTGAACATTGCTGGCCATAGATCACAAACAAGGAAAATCTTCTTTATACTCAAACTCTGAGAATATTATTAATTGCATGGAACCTGCCTTGAAGGAGTTTATGGTTTAATCCAGAACCTAAATAACACTAACATAATTTAATTCACCCCCTTGGGTTCCACAAAGAGTTATTCTTGGTAATAAACAAGTATCTTACCCTTTTCCCATCTATTTTGCTTCCTCACAACTCAACAATCCACTAAATTCTCTATATTATTTTCTGGATAGCTCCTGAGTATCTCCAAAATCAGCTGTTTCAGGTGAGAATGCTCTCACATTTGGCAGAATTCCCAAGCTGCTTCCGTTCTCCTGTTTCTTAGTGCTGATTCATATGTTTGTCTGATTACTGCTAACCCACTTCCTAGCAGCCATCTCTTACTTGTACTTCAACCGATAGCTAAAATCATGCCGCATTGTGAAATGACTTTTATTGTGAAAGTCCAACTGAAGCCACAGTACTGGTTTCCTCTCTTCAAGTGAGCACCAGGTCACCACTGGAGCTAGCTTATCTGACTTAGAAGGCAATTTCATTGCTCAGAACCCCAGTCATGGCTCTTGAGCTGAATAATTCATCACCATAAATTCTTATACAAGACTAACACTGGATTATGCCTGCCTCAGCTAAACTTCTGTCCAACTTTTATCTTTTAAATACAAAAATGTAAACAAAAGCAAAGCCACAGAAATTTGTAGGTTTTGCTTCTTCTACTGATATCTGAGTCTGATTCTACTATGAGGTGAGAGATGTGAGAAGAGGAAAGGCTTAGATAGATAAAAATGAGGTTGAAGTAATTAATAGTCTAATTCTTTTCCTCATTGTGACTGCTAAATATTCCTGCATAATTAAGTTTTCCCCTAGTACAAGCAAGTGTCCATTTTCCTGCTTTTCATAATGTTTCAACCAAAGACTCTGGAGGTGCTCAAAAAGTCAAGAGCATCCCATAGACTGAAAAATATTCCTCATTACTAGACAATTTATCTTGCTTTATGTTTATATATATTTAAATAAAAAAGTGATACCAACTTTTGATACTTCTCTAGACATTTCTCTGAAACAATGAAAATCTATATAGAGGCGAAAGTACACTGGCCCAGTGGGGCTCAGCTGTGAAAGACTGTGAGTGTGACCTGTCTATGTCTGTCTACTGTCCTCTTGCGTGAAACTCTTGCGAGTGGGGCAAAAAGAGCCTCCAGAAACCTCGCTCGCCCAGACGCCATTTTCAGGGAGGGACTTCAGAGCATAAAAACCGGCTATCCTTTGCAAAAGCAGGCTCCCTGTGGGTGACACCAGGCGGGGAAAATCCGCGAAAGTACACCGGCCCAGTGGGGCTCAGCTGTGAAAGACTGTGAGTGTGACCTGTCTATGTCTGTCTACTGTCCTCTTGCGTGAAACTCTTGCGAGTGGGGCAAAAAGAGCCTCCAGAAACCTCGCTCGCCCAGACGCCATTTTCAGGGAGGGACTTCAGAGCATAAAAACCGGCTATCCTTTGCAAAAGCAGGCTCCCTGTGGGTGACACCAGGCGGGGAAAATCCGCGAAAGTACACCGGCCCAGTGGGGCTCAGCTGTGAAAGACTGTGAGTGTGACCTGTCTATGTCTGTCTACTGTCCTCTTGCGTGAAACTCTTGCGAGTGGGGCAAAAAGAGCCTCCAGAAACCTCGCTCGCCCAGACGCCATTTTCAGGGAGGGACTTCAGAGCATAAAAACCGGCTATCCTTTGCAAAAGCTGGCTCCCTGTGTGTGACACCAGGCGGGGAAAATCCGCGAAAGTACACCGGCCCAGTGGGGCTCAGCTGTGAAAGACTGTGAGTGTGACCTGTCTATGTCTGTCTACTGTCCTCTTGCGTGAAACTCTTGCGAGTGGGGCAAAAAGAGGCTCAGAGGAGCACTTTGGCTCCGCTTCGCTACGCGGCCGTGCACTCTTTCTAAGGAAAGAACTCCATTGCAACAAGAAGGAAAAATCACACTAAGAACGGCGCGATATCACAGAAGCAAACATTTCTCTCTGGACTGTCTTCTCTGTTACATGCTCGGGCCTAAGATTTGACCCAGTGTGAGGCTTCATCCACGGAGGACTCCCCTCCCTTAGAGGCAAGTCAGCCCATCCAGAAAGGGAGGAGCCAGAGGAGTGTGCTGCCTACATCATATAGACAATGAATACCACTACAACACGTAGAAAAACCCACAATACAAATGTGACAATGGGGAAACAGCGCAGGCCAGCATCAGACATAGAGAATGAAGATGACAATTCTGAGGACCAGATAATGACTGAACAACTAATCAACCTCTCAGATAAGGACTTTAGACTAGCAATATGGAAGGTGCTCAACAGACTCCAAGAAACCATGGATCGAGTTGAACAGAACACTAATAAGAACCAAGAAAATATGAAGGCAGAAATGACAAAACTCCAAACTGAAATAACATGTCAACTAACAGGCCTGAAAAACTCAGTAAACGAAGTGAATGACAAAATGGATAAGCTCTGGGACAGGGTATCAGAAGCTGAGAATAGACTTGGTGCTGTGGAAGATGAGATACATAACAATTCCATACAGCAGGAGAGATTGGACAAAAAACTTAAAGCAAATGAGCAGACAATGGAAAAATTAGTCAAAGAATGGGAACAGACGAAAATAGAAGTCTATGATAAGATCAACAGAAACAACTTAAGAATCATTGGAGTCCCAGAGACCCAGGAAGAAAATTTCCAGGAAGAATCAATGGTCAAGAACATCATTAAAGAGAAACTTCCAGAGCTAAAGAATATATGTGATCAAATCCTGCATGCCCAAAGAGTACCAACCAAAAGAGACCCCAGAAAAACCACCCCAAGACACATCCTAGTCACAATGACAAATCCCACAGATAGAGACAGAATTCTGAAAACAGCAAGATCAAAAGGGGAAATCATGTTCAAGCAAGCTTCCCTGAGATTTACAGCAGACCTGTCACCAGAAACGCTCAATGCCAGAAAGCAGTGGTGGGATATTGTGACAAGACTGAATGAAATGAATGCTTCACCCAGAATACTATACCCAGCAAAACTCACTTTCCGGTTTGATGGAAAAATACATGGTTTCACAGACAAAAAACAGCTCAGAAACTTCACAGACACAAAACCAGTCTTAAGAGAAAAACTGAAAGACCTAATCTAAGACAAGACTACCCAAAAGACACACCAAATTTTGAAATAAAGATGGCGTTAAATCCCAGGACAATTCTTTCTCTCAACGTCAATGGACTAAATGCACCAGTTAAGAGACACAGAGTGGCTAAATGGATCAAAAAACTCAATCCAACCTTCTGCTGCCTACAAGAAACGCACCTGAATAGTCAGAACAAACATAGACTCAAAATAAAAGGCTGGAGAAAAGTTATCCAAGCAAACAACACCCATAAAAAAGCTGGAGTGGCCATACTAATATCAGATAATGCAAACTTTATACTCAGGAAGGTTGTAAGGGACAAAGACGGACATTTTATATTAATCAAGGGGTACGTAGAGCAGGAAGAATTCACTCTCCTAAACATATATGCACCGAATGAGGGGCCAGCAAAATATTTAATACAACTGCTGACAAATCTGAAAAATAATATCAACAACAACACAATAATTGTGGGGGACCTAAACACGGCTTTGTCAACACTGGACAGGTCAACCAGACTGAAACCCAACAAGAATATACTAGACCTGAGGAGAGAAATGGAAGAAAGAGGCCTAGTGGATATATATAGGACACTCCATCCCCAGAAACCTGGATACACATTCTTCTCCAATGTACATGGGACATTCTCCAGGATAGACTACATGCTGGCACATAAAACATACCTCCATAAGATCAAGAGGATAGAAATTTTGCAGATTACCTTCGCTGACCACAAGGCTCTGAAATTATTTGTGAACTCCAAAGGGACTCAGAAGAAACACTTTAACACCTGGAAGTTAAACAGCCTCATGCTCAATAACCAGTGGGTCCGAGATGAAATCAAGGAGGAAATCAAAAGGTTCCTGGAAACAAATGACAATAAAGACACAAACTCTCAGAACTTATGGGACACAGCAAAAGCAGTACTGAGAGGAAAATTTATAGCTTTGCAAGCACACATCAGGAAGGAAGAAGGAGCTTACCTGAGTAGCTTAATGACACAGCTAATAGAACTAGAAAATGCTCAACAAAAGGACCCAAGAACAGGAAGACAGAAGGAAATAACAAAGCTGAGAGCAGAAATCAACGAAGTGGAAACTCAAAAAACAATCCGAAAGATCAACGAAAGCAGAAGTTGGTTCTTTGAAAAAATAAACAAGATTGATAGACCACTGGCAAACCTAACAAAGAAAGAGAGAGAGAGAAACTTGATAACTCGTATCAGGAATGAAAAAGGAGAGATCACTACTGATATGACAGAGATTCAAAGGGTAATCAGAAACTACTTTGAAAAACTCTACGCCACTAAAAATGAGAACCTGGAAGAAATGGATAAATTCTTGGACTCTTATAATCTTCCACGGTTGAAGGAAGAGGATGTAGCATATCTAAACACCCCCATCACCATTGATGAAATTAAAACAGTAATCAAATGTCTGCCGAAAAACAAAAGCCCAGGTCCAGATGGATTCACTAATGAATTCTATCAAACTTTCCAAGAGGAACTACTGCCAATCTTGGCAAGACTCTTTCATGAAATTGAACAAACAGAAACACTTCCAAATAGCTTTTATGAAGCCAACATCACCTTGATACCTAAACCAGACAGAGACGCTACCAAAAAAGAAAATTACAGACCAATATCACTGATGAATGCAGATGCAAAGATCCTCAACAAAATCCTGGCAAATAGGATTCAATGCCTCGTTAAGAAGATCATCCACTACGATCAAGTAGGTTTCATCCCAGGAATGCAAGGCTGGTTTAACATCCGTAAATCTATCAACATAATACACAACATCAATAACAAGAAAAATAAAAACCACATGATCATATCAATAAATGCAGAGAAAGCATTTGATAAGGTCCAACACCCATTCTTGATCAAAACTCTCAGCAAGATGGGAATGGAGGGAACCTTTCTCAATATAGTGAAGGCCATCTACCACAAGCCAGTGGCAAATATTATCCTCAATGGAGAAAAACTGAAAGCCTTCCCTCTAAATTCTGCACAAGACAAGGCTGTCCTCTCTCACCACTCCTATTCAACATAGCACTGGAAGTACTTGCTATAGCGATTAGGCAAGAAAAGGATATCAAGGGAATCCAGATAGGAAAGGAAGAAGTCAAGCTCTCACTGTTTGCAGATGACATGATACTCTACTTAGAAAACCCTAAAGACTCTATCAAAAAGCTTCTAGAAACAATAGACTCATATAGCAAGGTGGCAGGCTACAAAATTAACACACAAAAATCAATGGCCTTTCTATACACCAACAGTAATAAAGAAGAAATGGACATTAAGAAAACAACCCCATTCACAATAGTACCACACAAACTCAAATATCTTGGAATCAACTTGACTAAATATGTGAAGGACCTATACAAAGAAAACTATAAAACTCTGCTCCAAGAAATAAGAGAGGACACACGGAAATGGAAACACATACCCTGCTCATGGATTGGCAGGATTAACATCATCAAAATGTCAATACTCCCCAAGGCATTATACAGATTTAATGCCATCCCTCTAAAGATACCCATGACATTCTTCAAAGAAGTGGATCAGACACTTTTGAAATTCATTTGGAACAATAAACACCCCTCGAATAGCTAAAGCAATCATTGGGAAAAAGAATATGGGAGGAATTACTTTTCCCAACTTTAAACTGTACTACAAAGCAACAGTTATCAAAACAGCATGGTATTGGAATAAGGATAGGTCCTCAGATCAGTGGAATAGGCTTGAATACTCAGAAAATGTTCCCCAGAGATACAACCATCTAATTTTTGATAAAGGAGCAGGAAATCCTAAATGGAGCAGGGAAAGCCTCTTCAACAAGTGGTGTTGGCACAATTGGATAGCCACTTGCAAAAAATTAAACTTAGACCCCCAGCTAACATCATGTACAAAGGTAAAATCCAAATGGATTAAAGACCTCGATATCAGCCCCAAAACCATAAGATATATAGAACAGCACATAGGCAAAACACTACAGGACATTACAGGCATCTTCAAGGAGGAAACTGCACTCTCCAAGCAAGTGAAAGCAGAGATTAACAGATGGGAATATATTAAGCTGAGAAGCTTCTGCACCTCAAAGGAAATAGTGCCCAGGATACAAGAGCCACCCACTGAGTGGGAGAAACTATTCACCCAATACCCATCAGATAAGGGGCTAATCTCCAAAATATACAAGGCACTGACAGAACTTTACAAGAAAAAAACATCTAACCCCATCAAAAAATGGGGAGAAGAAATGAACAGACACTTTGACAAAGAAGAAATACACATGGCCAAAAGACACATGAAAAAATGTTCCACATCACTAATCATCAGGGAGATGCAAATCAAAACAACGATGAGATACCACCTCACACCCCAGAGAATGGCACACATCACAAAGAATGAGAATAAACAGTGTTGGCGGGGATGTGGAGAGAAAGGAACTCTTATCCACTGCTGGTGGGAATGCTGTCTAGTTCAACCTTTATGGAAAGCGATATGGAGATTCCTCCAAAAACTGGAAATCGAGCTCCCATACGATCCAGCTATACCACTCCTAGGAATATACCCTAGGAACACAAAAATACAATACAAAAACCCCTTCCTTACACCTATATTCATTGCAGCTCTATTTACCATAGCAAGACTCTGGAAACAACCAAGATGCCCTTCAACAGATGAATGGCTAAAGAAACTGTGGTACATATACACAATGGAATATTATGCAGCTGTCAGGAGAGATGAAGTCATGAAATTTTCCTATACATGGATGTACATGGAATCTATTATGCTGAGTGAAATAAGTCAGAGAGAGAGAGAAAAAACGCAGAATGGTCTCACTCATCTATGGGTTTTAAGAAAAATGAAAGACACCCTTGTAATAATAATTTTCAGACACAAAAGAGAAAAGAGCTGGAAGTTCCAGCTCACCTCAGGAAGCTCACCACAAAGAGTGATGAGTTTAGTTAGAGAAATAACTACATTTTGAACTGTCCTAATATTGAGAATGTATGAGGGAAATGTAGAGCCTGTTTAGGGTACAGGCGGGGGTTGGGTGGGGAGGAGGGTGATTTGGGACTTGGGTGATGGGAATGTTGCACTGGTGATGGGTGGTGTTCCTTTTATGACTGAAACCCAAACACAATCATGTATGTAATCAAGGTGTTTAAATAAAAAAAAAATTAAAAAAAAAAAAAAAAGAAAATCTATATAGAAATGATAGCAATGTACATAATGAAAGTGATCTTCTCAAACATTTCATGAGCCTCATTTCAATGTTTAAATATGCTTTATAAAACTCCTATTCATTTATAAATTTCTGTGTTGTTTTTAAGATTTTTATTGACAATCACAGTTGCTGTTGCCTTAGCTGAGCAAAACTTACAAATTAAAATTAATAAAAGGCAACATAAGTACTACAATAACTAAGATAGTTTATCTGTTTTGACATGCAACACAAATGGTGTGAAAATATCACTTATAATACTATGACTAAAGATTTCACGGAAACAAGAGCAAGAAAAATAAAATTTTATGGAAAAATACTAGTTATTATAAATTAAGAATATCTAGCTTCTTTATCACTTACCAAAATACACTGGTTTACCATTAGAGCATAGAAATGTGTAACGTAACAAATTATATCATCTTTGATATTTGCCAACCTTCGGCCACATAAAACAGAATAATTTGAATAGTTTATTTGTTTAATGTGTATCTATTATGCATTGAAATATGCAACCTCTATTTATAATCTTGCCTTCAGGCCTGCTAATCTTGGATGCTAATCCATCAAGGTGTGAATCCGTCATAATGTATTAAAATGAGTCCCTCTTAGACCTCTAGGTCAGTTAAAATTATTTGTTATTAAAAACAGAAATACATCAGTTAACTTTGCTTATGGGGCTCTGAAAACTTGTAAAATGATTTCTGTAGAATAAATATATAGATGTGTAATTGCTAGGTCAGAAGGAAAGCCCACTAAAATTTGATACACATGAGTGACTTCTGTTTCCAGATGATTGCACCAACCAATTTATTTATTCCCCAACCAATAGCATGTGTTTTTTACATGTTCTCAGAACATAAATGTTACCACCCTTTATAAGAGATGAGAAGAATCTGACCGACAGTACAAATTTATTTTCCCTAATAGTAGGTATTTTTATATTTATTGAAAATTTGCATTTTTGTGCATCTTAAATTAGAATAATTTGAAGTTATTTATTTTGTTCCAAATGATATGTAAGAATAAGCTATATACTATCATTAAATATTTACTTTAAAAGCTAACATGTTTTCCAGTTGTTACTTATCTATTATTAACTTTATTAATTGATGGATTTTTATGTGAAAAGATACATAATTATTACATTCTAAAATCTGCTAGGTTTTTTAAGGTTTCTGAGATCTTTAGAAAGATTTACCTTTTGTTGGTCATTTTCTAGTTTTTTGAGCTGCATCATTAAAAATACCCATGACATTCTTCAAAGAAGTGGATAAAACACTTATGAAGTTCATCTGGAACAATAAACACCCTCGAATAGCTAAAGCACTCTGAGGAAAAAAGAAAGTGGAAGGCATTACTTTCCCCAACTTTAAAATGTACTACAAAGCAATAGTTATTCAAACAGCATGGTATTGGAATAAAGACAGACCCTCAGATCAGTGGAATAGGCTTGAGTTCTCAGACAATGTTCCCCAGACATACAATTACCTAATTTTTGACAAAGGAGCAAAAAATCCTAAGTGGAGCAGGGAAAACCTCTTCAACAAGTGGTGCTGGCAAAACTGGTTAGCCACTTGCAAAAAAGCGAACATAAACCCCCAGTTAACATCATGTACGAAGGTAAAATCCAAATGGATTAAAGACCTTGATATCAGACTTGATACCATAAGGTATATAGAACAACAAGTCGGTAAAACACTCCATGACATTGAGACTAAATGCATCTTCCAGATGGAAACTGCACTTTCCAAACAAGTGGAAGCAGAGATCAACATATGAGAATACATTAAACTGAGAAGCTTCTGCACTTTAAAAGAAATAGTGCTAAGGATACAAGAGCCACCGACTGAGTGGGAGAAACTATTCACCCAACACCCATCAGATAAGGGGCTAATATCCAAAATATACAGGGCACTGACAAAACTTTACAAAAACAAAAACAAAAACAAAAAAACACATCTAATCCTATCAAAAAATGGGGAGAAGAAATGAATAGACACTTTGATAAAAAAGTAATACAAATGGCCAAAAGGCACATGAAAAAATGCTCCTCGTCACTAATCATCAGGGAGATGAAAATCAAAACAACGATGAGATACCACCTCACACTACAGAGATTGGCGCACTCATCTATGGGTTTTAAGAAAAATAAAAGTCATTTTTGCAACAATCCTCAGAGACAATGAGAGGAGGGCTGGAACTTCCAGCTCACTCCATGAAGCTCACCACAAAGAGTGGTGTGTGCAGTTACAGAAATAACTACACAGAAAACTACCATAATCATGTGAATGAATGAGGGAACTGGAAAACCTATCTGGAGTACCGGTGGGGGGTGGGGTGGGATAGAGGGAGATTTGGGACATTGGTGGTGGGAATGTTGCACTGGTGAAGGGGGTGTTCTTTACATGACTGAAACTGAATCACAATCATATATGTAATCATGATGTTTAAATAAAGGGAAAAAAAGTGAACAAAGTGGAAATTCTAAAACAAAAAAACAAAAAACAAAAACAAAAACAAAAATTTGACTAGGGACTAAAGGGGATTTCTTGTATTTTAAAATACTTAAGAATCCAGAGATCAGGGCCAGCAAGGTGGCACTAGAGGTAAGGTGTCTGCCTTGCAAGCGCTAGCCAAGGAAGGACTGCAGTTCGATCCCCTGGCGTCCCATATAGTCCCCAAGCCAGGGGCAATTTCTGAGCGCTTAGCCAGGAGTACTCCTGAGCATCAAACGGGTGTGGCCCAAAAAACCAAAACAAAACAAAACAAAAAGTCCAGAGATCTTTGGAATTAACTTTGATAAATGTATTGTTAATATAAAGTTGTTTTGTTAATATTAAAATGCATTATATTAAAATGTAATAATATAAAATGTTTGTTAATATTAATTTGTCATTACTGGTAAATTGTCAGTAATTGTACATTTTTATGCCGACAAAATATTTATTTACTATAACTTCAGATAATTTTGATAGATAGCAAAACAAATCCTATAATTATTGTTTTATTTTTCAATTTTTAACTATTTTTTTGTTTTTGTTTTTGTTTTTTGGTCCCACTGGGCAACACTCAGGGGTTACTCCTGGCTCACGCTTAGAAATCGCTCCTGGCAGGCTCAGGGAACCATATGGGATGCCGGGATTCGAACCACCAACCTTCTGCATGCAAGGCAAATGCCTTACCTCCAAGCTATCCCTCCGGCCCACAACTTTAGGTATTTTTATACCTCCACTCTAAAGTTTTATAAGGGCTAGAAATATAATATAGGGGTTAAGATACAGGATCCCATCCATGCATCCAAACCTGGTTCAATACACTCCATCTCTCCTGGTGCAGCAGTGCAAGTATCTGAGCACTATCAGGAGTGATCCAGGTAATCCCTGTCACTTCAGAATCCAAGCAGCAATGTGTCCTCAGACCCTTGCATTGAACTACTAGCCCAGTTGGCTGAGAATCACACGGAGGGTCCTGGGTTCTCTAGGCACCGTTTTTGGAGCTCCCCAAAGAGACATGTTATTATTAACCTTTTTTTAAAAATATTCAAAGCTATTATTAATCAAGAAAAAAATAATATTTTAAGAAACTAAATATTCAGATAGTCTAAAGTATGTTCCATAATTTTTCAGTGATTTTATTTTTTTCTGTTTTTTTTGGTCACACCTGGCAGCACTTAGGGCTTACTTCTGGCTATGTGCTCAGAAATCGCTCCTGGCAGGCTGGGGGGATGCCAGGATTCGAGCCTCCATCCTTATGCATGCAAGGCAAACGCTCTACCTCCATGCTATCTCTCTGGCCCCTCAGTGATTTTCTTATCCTCTTCACTAGTATTTCCCAATATTTTGTATAGCAGTTCTATATTTTACATTATTACTTTTGTGAATAGGCTTTTTCTCCACTTGTTTAGTCTTCAGTTGATTATGGCTACTGCATAGAAAAACTATCTTTATCTTAGATCCATAAATTTATTGATTTTTTTTATTTGTCTACATTTTCAATAATACCACAATTAATAAGCCTCCAGAGTTTCCAACATTTATCTCTTACTAGCTTTTCTTCCATTAATTCTTGGCTAGACTTAACACTGAGTGATAACAGTTTTAAGGAGGAGTATATATATATATATATTGGGCATCTGGGTTGTTTCCAGATTCTGGCTTTGTAAATAGTGCTGCAATGATTATAGGTGTGAGGAAGGGATTTTTGAACTGTATTTTTGTGTTCCTAGGGTATATCCTTAGGACTGGTATAGCTGGATCATATGGGAGCTCAATGTCCAGTTTTTTTGAGGAATCTCCATATTTTTCTCCATAAAGTCTGGATTAGATGGCATTCCCACCAGCAGTGAATGAGAGTTTCTTTCTCCCACATCCTCACCAGCACTAATTGTTCTTGTATTTTTGTGATGTGTGCCAGTCTCTGTGGTGTGAGATGGCATCTCATTGTTGTTTTGATTTCATCTGACTGATGACTAGTGATGTGGGAGCACCTGATACCAAAAGCAGACAGAGATGCTACAAAAAAAATAAAAGAAAGAAAACTACAGACCAATATTCCTGATGAACATAGATGAGAAGATCCTCACCAAAATCCTAGCAAATAGGATCCAACGCTACATTAAGAAGTTATACATTATGGCCAAATAGGTTTCCTTCCAGAGATGCAAGGATGGTTTAACATACACAAATCTATCAACATAATATACCATATCAACAAAAGAAAAAATAAAAACCATATGACCTTATCAATAGATGCAGAGAAAGCATTTGATAAACTCAAGATGGGAATGGAAGGAACTTTCCTCAATATAGTTAAGGCCATTTACCACAAGCCAATGGCAAATATTATACTCAATGGAGATACACTAAAAGCCTTTCCTCTAAAATCTAGTACAAGACATGGCTGCCCCTTATCACCACCACTCCCTTTCCTTGATGACGAAATAAAACCTCAGAAAGTAAAAAAGAGAACAGCAGCAACAACAACCAACCAAGTGTGGCTTATGATTTTTAATAAAGCCAAGGTGTGTGCTCCTCGTAAGGTTTGGGAAACTTCAAAAACAAAAAGAATAAACTTTTTGGGCTAAAAACATTTTACATTGGATAAATCACTTGCCTTACTGAAATAAGTTTAATTCCCTGAATCATTTGTGATTCCCCCTACCTTTGCCAGGAGTGGTCATGTGCACAGCACAAGAATAAGCCCTGAGCACAGTCAGGCATTACCCCTCTCCAAAAATATTTTTTATAGTGATAACATTATAAAACAGAACATAATGGCTCATATTCTTTAATAATAGCTCAGTGCATTAACATTCCAAACTCACTAATAGAATAATACATACCAAACATTGCATAAATGGCAGTAATAAACAACAACTACTAAACATGTTTTTTTTAATTTTAAGAACTTATTTGTTTATTTTTTGGGAGGGGTCATACCCAGCAGCACTCAGGGGTTACTCCTGGCTCTATGCTCAGAAATTGCTCCTGGCAGGCTTGGGACACCATATGGGATGCCATGATTCGAACCACCAACCTTCTGCATGCAAGGCAAACACCTTACCTCCATGCTATCTCTCCGGCCCCTGTTTATTTTGTTTTAAGGATGTATCTGGAGGTTCTTGTAGTTAAATCCTGAATCTGTGCACAGGATTTACTTTTGCCTGTGTTTTGCCCTGGATCACATGGGGTCCCCTTGATCAAACTTATGTATTCTGTGTGCAAGGCACACAGAACCCTTGTCCTATCTCTTCATACCATATTACAAACTTTAAAGCACTTTTAGGAAAAAATACCTGGTGGGGCAGAAAGGAAATAAAAATATTAAATGTCTGTATATAAAGAGTGTGGAATATGGTAAACATCTCTATCAAAGAATGGTTCACATTCATAAATAATTTTACTAATAAGAAAAATAAAAGGGATATGATTTAAGGCTTGAATTCAAGAAGTCAAATAAATGAAAATAAAGAATCAAAGTAAAGAGGCGATAAACATCAATGAGCATATAATAAACAGAAAAATAAATGAATAATGAGTTATCCTTTTTAAAAGTTCCAAACATATTTTTTATTAAAAATAAAATTAAAGTAAATAAATATAAATAAATTTAAATAAAAATATAACCAGAGCACTGCCATTTCACAGTTCAGGCCTGAAACTAGGCAGATAAAGTGGAAACCAGGCTCACGCAGTGCCTGGAATGAGGTTGGGAAGTTATTAGATAAGTAAAGGGTTGGGAGAAAGCAACCTGGCAATAGGGAGAGAACTAACTTGGTTGGCAGATGCCCTGGGCACTATTTTGAGCCTGTATCAACATTTTGGGGGGATTCACACTTAGTTGGTGCTGTAGGGTTTATTACTGGCATTTGCACTACTATCAATGGGAGAGGGCAGGCAGATGGGGTGATTGAACCTGGGTCACTCTAGCCCCATTTGGGTTTTGTCTTTCTGGATTCAATATGTAAGCCCCTAAAAAATAAATGTGGTCTTCGGGGTATTTATGAATTCCAATAAAGATATGCTTTATTAAAATATTGTTAAATAGGGCCCGGAGAGATAGCACAGCAGTGTTTGCCTTGCAAGCAGCCGATCTAGGACCAAAGGTGGTTGGTTCGAATCCTGGTGTCCCATATGGTACCCCATGCCTGCCAGGAGCTATTTCTGAGTACCCGTGCCTGCCAGGAGCTATTTCTGAGCAGACAGCCAGGAGCACTGCCGGGTGTTGCCCAAAAACCATATATATATATATATAGATATAGATATAGATATAGATATAGATAGATATATATAGATATAGATATATAGATATATATAGATATATATATAGTTAAATAAATTTAAAGTAAATAAATAAAAATAAATTTAAATAAAAATATAATAAATTAAATAAATTAAAATAAAACATTTTAATAAAAATAATTTTAATTTTTAAAAGAAAAATGTAACTTTGGAGAAAATAAAAGCAAGGAAGGAAGAGAAAAAATAACCAAGAGATACAGCACATTGGTTATATAAAGATTGTACGTATTAATTTCCTCCAACTTGCCGAACAAATTTTCTTAAGTTTGTAACAAATGACTACTAATCTGGTGACTTAGAGCAGTATATACTTATACACTTCCTGTTCTGAGGACAAGTGAAATCAGTTTCACTGAGCAACATGCAAGGTGTTCACAATCTGCCTTCTCCGGAGATTCTATGCAGGGATCTGTTCTTTGCTTTTTCTGAAAGATTCCGGGGGGGCTCTGCTTTCTCCCTCTCATGGCTTTGCTCTTGCATCACTCCAACCAACCTCACACCTCTGCCATCCCATTTTCTAACTCCTCTGATGAACTTCCTGCCTCTGTTTCAGAAGGACTTTTATAATTATATTTAGGCCTCACATGACTAATCCATCTTAATCTCCTTAATTCAATAGTATCATAAGTCGTTTTTTTTCTTTTTGCTATTTACTATTCAGTTTCTGAGAATTAGCACATAAATATCTTGGGGCATATTAATCAGTCACTAGGTTAACTAACTACAATTACATAACAATTAATATTTTTAACATTAAGGAAATATTATTTGCAACATGATTCTAACCAATATAAAAATAAATATATGATAATTTTATATGTCCTAGAAAATATAAAATAGATCAAATTGATTTAAGATGATAAAAAATAGAACCTTAAAACAGCCCTTCTCTTAGAAGTTGGATCACCAAAACACCACTGGGTCAGTTAGTTCTGACTAAAGTTTTACTATCATAACTATAATGAAGAGATATTACACAGAGCACATAAGCTTGTCCAGAGCATTAAAAAGAAAAAGGGAAGCTTTTCAAATTTGTTCTCTTGTTAATTTATGCGATTTCTATGCAAGGCTCATGCATAAGGGGCTAGAGAGAGAGGTGCATGGGTCAGGCATGCACCTTGCTTACAACCTGTCATTTGCAACAACATGAATAAAAAGGATATTGATTAGGTTTAGTGAAAGAAGTCAGATGAAGAAAAATAAACACCATATAATTACACTCAGGCATGGCATAGAGAGAAACACATGAATGAAATTAAAATAAATAAATAAATAAACTTTCAGACTATAAAGCCAAATTAATGGGTACCAGAGTGAAAAGGATGTGGTTCAACCAGGTAGAAGAGGTCAACTGTGTGGTCAAGACTGGAATTAGAATTTTAGTGTTGGTTTAATGTGCTTTTCTACCAATGCTGTTTATTTAGAATACACAACTGAAATTTATGTAAAATTACAAACCAATGGTGCCTCACTAAAATATTTTTTCATATTGAACAATAAAAATAGTCAAATCAAAAAAGCAGTCACCTGGGTATTCCCCTGATTCAATGTTGATATGTACCTAAAATACTACTGTGAAAGATATGTAAGCCATTATGATCAAAACAAAAATTAAAGAAATAAATAAAAAATAGCAGTCACCAAATCAACCAAACTCTGTTACGAAACTAGAAACTTCTGCTAGTAGGAGGTAATTGTGCTACTGAGCCCAGAACAGTATGAGACCTCATCCAAAGGTTGTGAAGAGGAAAAGGTTTGCTACCTAAATTGATCACCACAGAGCTGACATGGCCACAATGACATGCACAATGTATGCTTGCTATGAATGTTCTTTGAACACACATCCCTAAACTCAATTTCCCTGGGGGCCACAGGAGGCAAAGTCAGGGTGATCTTTGAGTGCAAAATCAGTTATAAGCCTTGAACATTGGGGGTATGACCCAAATAACTAAAACAAAAAAAAAAAACAAAAAAAAATGATTCCTCTAGGGCAGGGCCACAAAATGTTGTATGGAGGGCCATTTGTGGCCCAAAGGCCACGAGTTTGAGACCCCTGAGTGACTGAGTGAATCTAGTGAGTAGCTCAGGGATGCTGTTGAGCACCTTGTTCTAAGGAATAGGAATTGCAAATTGTAGGCAAAAAGGCAATGATCTTCATGGTAATGCTTGATCTGAAGCATGTTGAAGAACATTCTGGTTCTCTGAACACATTGAGGATAGGTGGGCTAAAGCCACCTGAGAAACCCCCTGTGCCCACACACCACTCTGGTATGCCTAAAGGCCTTCTACTGCTCAGATGTGCAAAAAAGGCATGCAGTTGCCAATAGATCTTGTTTTATGTGGTCAGTAATGTCTCCAAATTGTGATTCCCTTTTCCTCCAATCCCAGGTCACCTTTAAAAGATGTAAACTGAGTCTCCTACATGAAAAATTGTTGATAAAGATTTTAAAATATACTAATATTTCTGTTCAGGCACAGCAGATTGAAGTGGACACTCAGCATGGCTGACCAGAAGATGTCTCTGAGGGTAGATTTAGTAACTAGTTCCACTTTCATCAGAAAGCAAGAGGTGGGATTTTGTGGTTTCTTTGCAGTAGTGAGGAGGATGAGGAAAAATGTAAAAAAATTTCTCTCTGAGACAGGTAGGACCAATAGTCTTGGACCCATAAAATCACAGCCTGGATTCTTAAATACAGCAGCATGCAAATAGATTGCTGAATTCCCTTTCTCTCTTATTTCCAAAGTTAAAAAAAGGCCCAGCTAAAAAGAGGGCTAGAACATCAGAAAACATACCACAGGTAACTATTTCAAAGAAATAAAAGAGGTGACATTTCCGTTATGGCCCAGTGAGTTGGTGCTAATATTCCTTTTTTCTTAACCACAAACTCCAC
This sequence comes from Suncus etruscus, assembly GCF_024139225.1. NCBI lineage: Eukaryota > Metazoa > Chordata > Mammalia > Eulipotyphla > Soricidae > Suncus > Suncus etruscus. The sequence continues at coordinate 145,657,219 of NC_064851.1, forward strand.
CACCACCTGCAGTCTCCAATTCTAATAGGTACTGCAGAGGAGCCTTGAGGAAAGGTTTTGTCTTGCTGACACATCTTATTTCTATTCTTGTTGGCATGGAGAAGGCTACTTTGTTTGTGTCTAACTCCAGCTGGGCCACCATAGGGACCTGTCTGATGAGCTAGAATGACAGAAAGATTGCTCCCAGCTTGGTCAGCCACTGTGCAAAAGACCTTCTTCTGCTTGGTCACCTCTGCCAGCTTACCCACACATACACCCTTCAGAGGCTTCTGGTCCCCACATACCTTGGAGGTGTTCCAGTTGAGCACACTTTGCACCAACTGCCATAGCTAAAATAAAACCGTGGGCATGAAAGAGGTTAAGAAGTCACTGTCTGAGTCACATTTTCACCCACATTCTAGTTCAAGGTTCTTTATCAGGAGCTGATGATATGCTGAGAAGCACATAATGTTAACATTTCTCAAAAATCTCAATTTTAGTCGCATTCCATGAAACATTTTATGCAGCAATTCTCCTGTATCAGCTACTCTTCTAAAGGCTGGCCAAAATCCAAGGAAGAGCTCTACAACTGATAGAGAAGTTTCTGCCTGTGTTGGAGCTTTGTTGTATTGGACTGAAACTCAACAGTAAACTACAAACCATGGACACATCATGCCACCTCTCTGTACCATAGTTTCTTAATTTATCAAATGGGACTAATGGGCATTGCTGCCTGATGTTGTGCCCTTTTGTAATATGCTACAGAGGTATTTGTTTTCAACATAAATATTGCACTACTGAGACCCAAAGAGCAGAAATACAATTGACCTGATTCTTTCTGGTTTAGGCAGTTTGCAACAGCTTGAGATTAGACTCAGTGATCTTTTCTCCTATTGCCCTTTATACCCCAACTTCATTTGTTATGCTCTATGACACACTAAGTAGGGATTGACCTCACAATAGTCCATTACTCAGGCTTGCATTGAGAGCACAGGCCCTTGCTTGCCACTGATTCCTGGTGCCTTAAGCCCCAGAAGGCCCTTCCTGAGAATGAATTGAGGATGAGTGGGAGCAGCTGGCTAAGGCGTGTCATTGAACTGTTTGTAATTTACCTATCACACTGCACTCTAAATGAGACAAATGCATAGTTTAGTCCACTTGTGACATTGTTTCCCAGCTTGTCATTGTTCTCCAAACATGCTATCACCTCACAAATACCAAAAAAAAAAAAAGCACTTAGAAGCAGCTTCCTTTCTAAGCTCATAGAAGACCATGGCAACATTTCTAAGGAGTGACATTAAATGAGCTGATGGTCTCTCCTCAAGTGGCATACTGGATGGCACCCTGACACCCAAGATCCATGGAAAGCCAGTTTCCATCCTGTGGTTGGTATTCAGGTGCTGCATTTGCAGGATGGTGTGAACAGAGGTCTTCCCTGGGCAAACATCCAGAAAATTCCCAGAAGCTGTTACTAAATACCACATATTGAATCTGGACTTCTAAACCCAAAGGAAGCAGTTCTGAGTTCAAACTCTGTCACCAACTAGCTTTAATCAAGTGATTTTTCTCTCCTGAGTCTCATTCAGTTTCTTCATTTAGAAACTGGAGCTGATAATATGCATTATGGTGTTTATAGTGGATATTAAAGAGATAATTCATGTGAAATACAGAATCTAATACATTGCTGACTTCAATAAATGACAATAACCAAATAATTTGAAGGTTTTCTGTGTAGTAAGAGCCCCGTGCTACAAGCTCTGCTTGTATTCACTCATTGAACCCACCCAATAACTCTGAGTGGGTAATTTAAATGAGGATAAATGTAATGTATTTACTACACAGACACATAAATAAAAAATAAAAATTAATGCATAGAGCTTCTTCATAACCTGCCCTGGGCCCTGCAGCTGATAATTCATACTCCACCCTTTGACTTATGGTCCCTTTTCTGACATTCAAACTTAAATTGAAACTGCTGTAATAGACTAGCTCCCTGATAGATGAATCCCACAACCCACTTCTGAGCATTCAGGGTTTATAACCATATCTGGATATTTCCAGAATAAACTGCCGAATATCTGAGCACCATTAAATAATCTAAGGCCTGCTCTATCTAGGTTGCCTTCAGTAAAACCTCAACTTTATCCCTTCTGAGAGAAGAACCTCTCAGAGGTGGAAATGAGAGCCAAAGGAGCTAAGATTAAAGGAAAATCACAAATGACATCAGTCTTGGAAACGAGGACAGAGAAAGAAAGATGCAAGCATTCTGGACCAAGACAGGCATTGTAGGACTGACAAAGGGATGTAGGATCTCTCCAAGTTCTGGGCTTCAATTGACATCCTCTTTTAGCTGAAGAAATGCTTCAATGAACCAGGCCAGAATTTCTGTCTCTTCGGGTGACAGATTGAGGAATGCAGGAAATTCTCAGCTAAACAAAAGCTCCGAGAGGCAAAGAAATTCAGAAATTCAGCCAGTTTTGCTTCTCCCCCTTGGCTTCCTAATTCTCCTCTGTATCAATCTTCTTGTTCCAGTGCCCAAGAGGCAGGAGCCTTTTGAGAGGCAGAAGCCATGTCTTATTTACCTCAGACATGAGCAAGTGCCTTTCCATGATGAAGGTCATGGAGGGACCATTTGGTTAGAGCAGGGGACTCAAGGTAAGTGGAATCTCCATTGAAATCAAGGGCAAAGAATGAAAGGGTAAATCCCACTTCTAGAGGATGTCACCTACATCACACTATATAAAGTACAGACACAGGGGTCCCCTTCTCTGCTCCATCTTATGTACCAGACTTCAAAGCACTGCGGCATACTGTATCACTGTCTATGTCTCCTGCCCTTCCTCTGTGTTCTCCTCAATGCCCTGAAAGAAATGTCACCCAAGACCCCCTGAGCACTCAGCCCTGGCCTTCTAGGGATCACAGAGACCCAAAATACCTCATTCTGCCTGAGGAAGCATCAGCTCGACTCGCCAGCTGAGTGCAGCTGTGGCTGTTGCTTAAGAGCCTTCCCGCGTGCAATAACCTCTCATTATATTTTAATGTTGTTGTAACTTTATGGCTTAATCAGTATTTGCAATTTGTTAGTAGCCTGGGCGGCCATAAAATTGTTTTCCAGGTACTGAAACATCCCATCAAGGTTTGTAAAGCAGTGGTTCTTAGTTTATCACGTCCATAAAATGCCCTGGCAATTTGACAGATATAATAACTTTTTTTATCAAGTGTCTAATTTGAGAGGAAATTAAGCCATACGTTACATGCTGCTTGCGCTGGGCTTCAGAGCTCTTCATCCTCCATGTCTCTCTAAGGATGTCCCTCTCCTCACTCCTTCTGTCCTCTTAGGTCAAGATGGACTCCTGGTTCACTTTTACACATAGCCTCCTGCCACCTCCACAGTTCATAGGCAGGTAAATTTTGTGGTTTCACCGAAGAACTCAAGCAACAGTGAAGAACTGAGTCACTTTACCCCCCCCCAATTAAAAAAAAAACACCCTACCAGTCTTTCTCGGAAGATTCCCCAAGCTGATGGTACAGAGGTCAATCCCATATTCAGTTTATCTATGAAAGCAAAATAGTTGGTTATCTGCTTTTGACTCACCAAGCTCATCTCCATTCTGTTTCTTTTATTTTGCGATCTCCTGCTTTTTTTGCATTTCCATCTAATCACAAGGGAGGGCAATTAGATTAGAGAGACACATGCAAGCAAAACAATATTCCATTCCAAAGGATATGGACACAATCTGCTCTGCTCATTTCATATGTTTGGTTCTCTTGGGATAATGGTGGAGCCAAAGAGCCAATTTGGTCAAGGATGATATCTCAGATCCACATTATAACTGAATAAAGGCCCAGCATCAGCAAAGGCTCAAAACTTGAGATAGGCTGATTTCCCTTTAAGCCACATCCTACACTACCCATAGTGTCAAGGCTTTCTAACTCAGCAGTACCAATGTATTTGTAGCCTAATCATAGCTGTAGAAATCACACAAGAAAATAAATCTGAGACCATTCATCACTATCTATTTGCCATTGTTTCTACTAACCAGGTAAGTAGCTGCCACGTAGCTAGATGTATCCTAAACTATGGGGGATTTCAGAGACAACAAAACCACAGTCCCCACACGTCATCATCAATGTTCATCATCTATGAAAGGGGACCAGAAAAGCAAAGCTTAGAAATTCTCCAGAGCACTGAGTGCTGTGGGACACCAGAAGGGAGCAACATCTCAGCTTGGGCTGGAGGAGATTTATTCCAGAGATGATTTGACAGAGACACATATAAATATACAAAATCCAGTCACATATACAAGGATGGAGATGGCTGTGTATTGATACCTAAGGTTCTACAGATTTATGAGCATGAAGATGCAAGAGCTGAGAGTATGTTTGTCATGTGAAAGAGAGCAGAGGTTGTATATAAGATGAGTTAGGCCAGAGGGCACTTGGAAGATAAGCAAGAGCAGGTCTGAAGAATGTAATAGCCAGACTATGAAATTTGAGGTTGAGTTTTAAACTGCAGAACTCATCCAAAGATTCTAGTCACACCAGGCAGAAGATCACAAGATCAGCATGCATCAAAGCTATGAAGACTTAGAAGTGAAAAGAGATGTCTGCAATTAGGCTGTAAAATGATTTGTCATTTGAGGGAAGGGGGCTATCTCACTTTTAAGATTTATCTGAATAACCCCTGACATTTCTCTGGGGAGATATTCCCCACATAGCCTTGTAGGGGAGATGATCTGCCCATACTCCACTCTGGTATAGTCAGGAGGAGGAGACTTGTTTAGAATAAAAGCACAGCCAATCTGAGGCTGCCTTCGAGGAACTTTTCATTTGGGGAGGGTAATGAAATAACAGACTTTTCACAGATTGTGGCAGATTGTATTTTCCCAAAATGGCCACAGCAAGATTTCTGTTCCCACGTGGTCTTCCACGCCCCACTCAGAGGTGGAGCCTTTTTCCTCTTCAGAATAGATGCTAAGAAGCAACATTGCAAAGCTTAAAAAGTGAAATGATTTCCATCTGGCTCATTCTCTCCCAAGATGCTTGCCCTTGGAATTCAGCCACCATACAGTCAAGTGAAGGAGTATGTGTACTGTTCTGACCAAGAGTTCTGCAAAAATTTTCAGCTTCAATCAGGCCAGGCCTTCAAGCATGTAAGGAACCCCATTTTTCAAGCCATCCCAACTGATAATCTGTTCTCCACTCCAAACTATGCTCCAATTGCAGGCTTATGAACATTTAAATGCTGTCACTTAAATCATTAAATTCACTGGGATTTAATCACTGGAATCATAACCTCATCAGGAGATCCAAATATTTCAATTCAAAAGATCTAACTCCTAGCTACTTTTTCCTTCTGGGTTCTGACATTTTTCATTCCTGTCTGGGTTGTGTCACTAAATATCCTTCTGGAAGTCATTCTGGCTCTGTGACAGAATGCAATTGGGTGTCTGTTGTGACAACCCTTATTCCCAACTGATAAGAAACTTTTGACATTGTCCAGAAGAGGATGAAGAGAGCCTGAGAATAGATCTGATGTTGGAAGGGGTCAGATCCAGAAAGCACATAGTAGGGCACAGATGCCAATAAGACTTGAGGCAGATCTGGAAAATCAGAAGCAAGGATAAGCCTCAAGTTTCGAATGGGGGGGGGGTGTCATGAGGCAGATGTTCATAAATTCAATGAGGAGCAAAGTCCACAAGAATGTGGCTTTTTTTTTTTGATGGATAGCAAGGGCTGGGCCACTCCCAGTAATGCTTCAGGTTATTCCTGGGCTCTATACTCAGAAATAACTCCTAGTGGTGCTTAGGGAATCATGTGGGAAAACTGGAAATTGACCCATGATACCATATGTAAAGCAAGTGCCCTACCTGCTATCCTATTTATTGTTTCCAGCCCCAAGAAAGTGACTTTGAAGATACTAAAGCAAGCAAACCAAACACAAGTTTAGTTACCCACCTGGTGACTTTTGAGATACCTCGAAAATGTAAGTGGAGACATTAATAATGCACAAGAACTCTGCTGTCACTTTCTGACTGCACCACATAACTTCAGAGAGACATTGTTATGGGATAAAAAAGTCTCCTAAAAAGGCAGGAATTTGAAGAAAATTAAGCCTCAGCACTGTTCAGATTGAACCTTTAAATCTAACAATTGCTCTCCATTAGCTGTGCATGCAAGTGATTGTGTATCTGTGTGTGTGTACTAGAGCTTTCAGGTAAGTATGGAAATGGAACAAATGGAAACAGAATGGAATAAACCTTGCTTTTATTTTTTCCACATGACCCACCAGGTCTTCTGGACCAGCACAAAAGGTTGATAACTGACTGACTTAATAGAAGTACAAGAATAAGTGTGCATTTATGTAAAGTCTTTCTCAAAGGAGCGCTCAGCTCTCGGCAGATAATGGACTTATTTATCCTCAGAGCACCTCTATGAGGCAGTTACAGGACTGGGTGACCAGACTCATGCAATCAATCATGGCGAGAGCAGCATGAAGCAAAACTAGCCTATACGTCTGAGGCCCTGGAGGAGCTGGGATTGGCCAAGGTCACCCAGAGAGCTGAGAACTGCGGGTCTTTGTGCCTCGATAGCATGACTCATCTGCTCTCTGAGTGTCCCCATCAGCTTGCTTAGTCCTGTCATCCGTGTGTCAAGTCTGTGGTTGTAAGGAGTTAAAGGGTAAAGCTGCTGACTGACTGGTTTTTAGACAGGCCAGCACCTCCTTTTCCAGCCAAGCAATTTGTTTGCATGCCAAGAAGTACAAAATGCCTTCTTAGGATCTCAGAGACAGAGTCCACATAAGGAGCCCAAAAGGCCTGGCTACTCAGCTTTTAAAAAAATTCCCAAGCAACACAAAGCATTGTGAATCAATTAAAGGAAATCACCTCCAGTCTCCCATACAGAGATGAACTCATGCCCTAAGAAGGCAACCTACGGCAGCATCAGTCATAAAAAGCCCTCTCTTGGTCAAAAGGGTTTGGCATCAGAAGCTCCAAGTGAAAACAGAAGTTGAATAAGAGCTATATACTGTATTTGTTTAAATTTCATGCTAGTGAATGTCTGTGACGCAGGAGACAGGTTTATGGAGGGAGAAATAAAATGTTGACAAATGGCCCTGTAATCAACTGGAACATGCAATAAATCATTAGAATGCCAATAACACTTCCAGGACAAGCTTAGAAAGGTCATTACTGTGTCACAATATATCTTCCAGCACCAAACAAAGCAAACAGAACATGTTGGGAATAGGATTATGGGGGAAGCATCTGTCAGTCCTAATTAAGAATTAACTACAGATCGTATCTTGGGAGATGTATAATTTATTTTCCCTCTTCTTCCTCCCTACACACTCGCAAAAAAGAAAAATAAATCAATAAAAAGCTTAACCCATTCTGCTTCAGAGATGGTGTTTGAGTTGCAAGCACAAAGCACAAAGCATAGGCCAAAAAGTACTGCAGTCTTGGGGAAGTGGGAAGGAGACAGAGAAAAGAGAAAACCAGTTATGAAGAAGCACCAGGGAAAGCTGGAGAAACGTGGTCCACCAGATCTCCTCATGTTCCTTCTTTCTTCCCTCCAAGCCCAGACCAAGACACTTAGTTTTTTTAGTACCAGGAATGCTATTGCTATTTAATACTTTGGCCATGAGTTTTTATGAACAAAAATGGGCAGCAGGAAGGTTGAATGTTAAAAAAAAGAAAACAAAGTAAGTGCCAAGTCCTTTCCACCTAAATGTACCAGTTATGATTGAGGTTGGCTACAAGTACAAAAAAACTTGACTCACTGTGATTTAAACAAAGAAGTGTTTATTTTTTCTCACATAACAGGAGTCCAGAGGTGGGAGGCACTGTGATTGGGTTTCTGAATGTCTGCCTTATAATATTCAGGGTGTTGGCATTTCTTTCTTAGACTTCATAGCCCCAAGATGGCTACCACAGCTCACACACATCACTACAATGTTCAAGGAATAAAACAGGAAAAAATGACTCTCATCTTCACTTTATCTGTTGTCAGCAAGTCACATTTTTCTAGAACACCCCCTAAAACATAAGTATTTCTATTAATCACTCAAACTATTTCAAATAGCCCCAAAGATACTAGGAAATATAGACACTGACACAGCAATTAAAAGTTGTGTTCTTTTTACAAGGACAGAGACAAATAATTTCAGGTTCTAACAGATTTTTCATGTGGTGGGTTGAGTTCTAGATCTGAAAAACTCCCTAAGAGGAGGGACAGCTATAGGCATTTGGTTCAGGTTATTGATAGGAATGTTCTCTATACAAGAGTAGATATCTGGTTCTTAAAGCTGCCCTTTGCAGATCAGCTTTGTACAATGGCCACTGCTGAGTGGACATATTGCTACAGGAATCAAATGTCATCTCATTTGTTTGCTCTTTCTACCAAAAGCATAGTCTATGGCTTTTGTTCAGCTGTAAAGTAACTCACAGTACTTGGAACCCTTTCTTTTTTTTTCCTAGACAAAACAGAATAAGAAGGCATTTATTTTTATTGCTACCTGAGATAACCAAGCACTCTAAGCAAATGAAACAAAAAGTTTCCACAGGTAAATAAAGTATTGGCAATTCTTAGAAGATGAAAAGCCAAATAAGATTAGCACAATGATTGCCTCAGCTTACTGTCCTGAAAGAGAATACCCATGTTTCAGTGCAGAGAGTAGAAACCCGAAGAATTTTCTGTATAGAAAAGGTAGTCTTGATGGAACCCTTTCTAATCGACTCTTCCACCCCTTGAAGTAGCCCAGAGGGCTCAAAGATTTCACTGGTTCCTTTAGTTCATTTTCTCCATTGATCTTATTACCTGCCCTTGTTTAGCAATTGGTATGCATGTATTTGAGTGTGAACATGCATATGTGAATGAATGTGTGTCCTCTACATTATGTACCTGTGTCTGTGAGTATATAAATGCAAATGTGAATGTGGACATCATGTGATTTCCAGTATGCTTGTATTTGTGTGCTTTATGTGTATTGTGTGCCTAAAGTGTGCATATACGCATGTTTGTGTGTGTTTATGTGCATGTATGTTCATTGTAAGCCTTGTGTAAGCAGTGTGCCTTTATATGTGTCTCTGAGGTAGATGTGCAAACATATTTGTGCACCTGTGTGTATCCTGTGCCCTTGTAAACAATATATGTGTGCATGTATACATGTAGATATGGGGATGGTTTGTTTCCTTCTTTCTCATTGTCCTGTTCCCTCTCATGTCATGACCAAGACCTATCCTGTAAGGTGTGATATTTCCCCTGACTTCTTTGGAGAGGGTTCTCTCTGTTGTTTCTTGTCATGATTACTACTTTACCATCATTAACAGTATCACTGTTGTCATAACACTCTCTCCTTCCTGCCTTTCCTTCTCATTTCTCTTTTTCTGCTGGAGTTTGCATTTCTTCCTTTATTTTATTTTTTTCTGCTGACAGAGACAAGAGCTTGTCCTAGTTCACCGTTTCAGAATTTGTTGCAAATTTCAAGGTAGAGGTTTATGGCTGCGGGTGTCCTGGTTTTAGTACAGTTCTTATGGGTCCTAATAAACTCAGCTACTCTAGGGTCCTCTTAAATTCCAGTATGAAAGATAGAGAAAGGACATTATTCAGCCCTGTTCTGTGTAGCAATCCTCAACCTTGAAGGCTGAGGATAATGTTTCTTTCCTGGGGCAGTGAGAGCCTATCACCCTTGACTACAGCACTGAAAGTAGCAGGTAAAAATCATTTTCCCTTTCCTGGCTGCCTGGATGGGTGGCAGATGGGAGATATGGATAAAGTTAGAAAGGTGAGCAAACATCAAAAAATCAAATATAGCAGAACATATATATTTGTGTATATACATACCTATACATATATATAATCTTTTTCTTTGTTTATTTGTTTTTGGGGCCACACCGGCAGCGCTCAGGGGTTACTCCTGGCTCTCTGCACAGAAATCGTCCCTGGCAGGTACAGGGAACCATATGGGATGCTGGGATTGGAATCACCATTGGTCCTGGGTCGACCACTTGCAAGGCAAACACCCTACTGCAGTGCTATCTTTCCAGCCCCACATATACTATATATTCTATGTTTGTGGACCACACCCAGTGGTGTTGGGTGTGGGGCTAACCTCATGTAAAATGTACACTCCAGCTTGTTGAGTTACATTCATAGTCCCAGCAGCAGCATATTCATGCCAACCCCAAACACTATCTTTAGCTGTTCAGCACCTGCTCAGCCTTGTCAACCCCTCCCCCATAATTCAGTTGTATCTATGCACAGAGTGAGGATCTCTGTGGAGTGGAACAACCACACTCACATTCTTAAGCTGGTTCATTCTTAAATCTAGCTTCTCACAAAAACTTTTATGAGCTTCTTTTGCATCTCTTCAGTACAAATACAAATGATGGATCATTTGGGGGGTTATTTTTTTGTTTGTTTTTTGTTTGTTTTTGATATAAGAAGAACATGTTTCAACTCCATCCAGTAGCAATCAATGACAAATCCTGGGTCTGTGTTCAGACAGCTCATGTAATTACAGTACTTTCTCTCCAACCCTGATTGTTATTCTTATTTCTCACAGAAGAGGGCAAGAGGTATAAATGAGAATTACTTATTTGAGATCATATAGATATAAAGTGGTAGCAAAGATTCTATTCCTCCAACTGCCCCTTATTGAAGGCGATGGACTTCTCTCTGACTCATCTGGAGGTTTATGTGCTTAGTCAGAGCAATCTCCAGAAAGTTATGATAGAAGCTCTCTTATAGGGTACCTGGCTTAGGCCGTACTTTGCTAGGGCTTGCTTTGCACTCTTAAGAAAGACATTTAATCTGTCTGGGCATCAGCTTCTTACTTCATAAAATGAAGATCATAGTTATGTGATCAAAGCCGTGGATGCCTCGGGTTTGGTTTTTAGAGATGCGGCATCCTTATATGTGTGACACATTGAAGTTATATGTGAACAATTGATGCACACAAAATTCAACTGATTAAAAGTTTTTCTAATGTTTTCTAATAACTATGCTTATTGTCATTATTGTTAACCAATCTTCTTTTACTGTGGACTTTTGGTTTGACCAAATGCTCTGACATATAATCCGTGCTCAAATATGACAGTCAGATAATTTTGAACTGGGCCAGCTCCATAGACTCAGTCTTTTCTTGAATGAGATGTAAACTAGGCTGTGATGGCTACACCAGACCACACAGCAGAAAGCTAGCCATCTTCAGAGGCAAAAGTGGACCAAGCCCTTGCCCTGCTAAACCCATACTTGCTGCCTCCATCTCCCAGAAATACCCTTTCCCTAATGGCCCTATCTCAACACTGACCTTCTATGATTCCCTTCAGAAACACTGATCTACAAAACCTTCAGGTACACTTGTTTTGGGCTGATATCACAATGGCTTTTTGAAATGTGTTCAGGCATACCTCCCCCTTTATCTTCCTTCTTACAGGAAGCCTTGCAGCTGAGAATGTGCCCACATAGGCAGTTGCCATTTTTGAACCAGACCGGCATCCATAGACTCACTCTTTTCTTGAATGAGATGTAAACTGAGCCATGAAAGATTATGGCTTCACCAGTCCATGCAGCAGAAAGCTATCCATCTCAGGAAAAGAGGGGGGCAAATATCTGCACTGCCCAAGCCATGCTTGCTGCCTCCATCTCCCTGATGGCCCTCTTTCATCACTGACCTTTTACAATTCCCTTCAGAGACACTGATCTAATTCACACTGTACTTTTTCTTTATTTCTTTCTTTTCTTCCTTCACTCCCATTTTTATTTCCTTTTTTCAACAATTTTGCTTTCATTTATCTGGAAACAAATGTATTATAATCAACTATGTCAACTATATAAAGCATTTTCTTTAAATAAATTTTAAAAGTAAAAAAATGACAACATATGGTACATCAGGTAGGGCATTTACCTTGCACAGGCTGACCTGGGTTCAATCTGAGCCATCTATCTAATTCCAAGCTGAGAGTAAGGTCGCCCAGGGATGTTCTTTTGCCGAGGTTTTCTTTAAAGAATGACATGTAACTGATGACTAAACTAGCAGTGCTAAAAGATTTGTATTCAGATTATAATGGCAAACTTTGTGTTTCCTTTGCCTCCAACATGGATGAAGACACTGAGTAATTTAGCCTGCAGAATTATTTTTTATTTATAAAGCTGTGCAATTTGAGTAGTGTTTCGGGTCACCTTAAGCTCTCCCATACAACCTGGATTTTGCATAAATGAAAACTATTAGTATTCGGAAATGCTTTACTATGAGAGTGGCTGTGTGACCATGACCTCTGTGTTTATGTAAGCATGTTTTCATTACCACCAGGCCAGAGGGATGTATACGTGGTGGTGTGGGGAGAGAGATTTGAATGCTCTGGAAGAATGCAAAAGACATTGCTTATTAACGCTGTCCTTGCATATGTTCTTTTATTAAGCATACAGACCCAGGTCTAAGGGGGTAGACCATTTCGTGTTGGTTACTGAATTTACTCCTATCACTACAAGTGTAATTGTATAGAAGACTCAGAAAAAGAATTATATGGACCTTTGTCCTTAACTTTGCTTTTTTATCAGAAGGTTCTGGATCCTTTCCTCATCACAATTCTCTTTCACCCTCTCAGAGGTCAACAAACTGTCCCCATAGTTTCAAATCTGGCCCACTTGCCGAGCTTTATACAGCCCTGGAACTAACACTGTTTTGCATTTTTAAAATTATTAAACAAATTTAAAATCATAATTTCATGACATGCGAATAGTCTATTAAAACCAAGTTTTAAATGGCTATGTTTTATTAAATAAATTCTAATTGAAACCTTCATGAATGTACATATTTTCTACAGAACATATATCTATAATGCAAAATTATAATAGCAGTTACCACAAGAAATCATATGATACCCAGATTTAAGATATTTATTAATGGGGTATTTTCAGAAACCCCAAAACTAGCCCAATTATGACTCTTCTCATCCCTTTGCTCATTGATGTATGAATTTCTGAATTTCCTGCTAATAATTCCCTGATTATAGCCCCCTGTTTTACACTAGTTATCAACCACATTATCTCCCACCAGGACTTTGACAGTGTCCTTAAGATGGGGCCCCTTCACTTTTCAACGTGAACACTTTGAAACATGTCTTCTATGACCCTAGAGTTCAGTAGTATAGACTGGATAAATTATTGGATACTAGAACCAGGTTTAACTTAAATCCTAATCTCTGACCTCTTATTATTTCCTGTGATTCTAAGATATTAAGATTCTGTGATATTAAGATTAATATTCTGGAAAGGAATTGTAACATCATATTCTCACGATTTCTCTAACTACATACACTTTGAAGCACTATTGAACTCTGGGCTCTTCACCCACAGCCTTTTTTAGAGTGAAGGTAAACAGAATCTACCAGGTAGCATGTCTGTCAGTGCTTACTGTTAGTATTATGTGAGTATATTCAAGTGAACCCTATATTTCTTTCCTTTTTATATCATTTGGAGTTTACCCTGGCCTCCTCTTTGTTCATCTGTTCTTCCTGCAGCATTAAAATATGTCTAACCACTTAGGGATACTCTTCTGTCCAATTTCCTCTTCCCCCTATAGGAAATTATCTCTCCAGTAGATTCTTCTGCACCTTAATGTGCTTCCCATTTCTGTCGTGGTTGGTCTTGTACAGAGCTGATTTTCTTTGAGCTTTCGAAAGGCAGGGTTGCCCTTTGAAAAGGTATCTGCCTAGAAAGTCCATGTGTCACTATGGGCTGAACCTCAAAAGTCTCCATTATGTCCAAACAGGTGAGTGATTTGTTCCTATATCTTCAAAACAGAACTCTGATTCAGTAGGTCAGTTACCTTGCTAAGTGACAAGCACCAGGACTAAACTTTGCACCCTCCCTTAGCCCTGCCAATATAGAAGAATAAAATGAGATTCATTAAGGTTTAACCACTCCAGATTCCATAGCTTAGTGGTGCATCCATGAGGCAATACCTTCTTTCTGTCCACACCCTTAGTTTTGGGCCCATAAGGCCAAAGAATGAGGACAAAGGTATCAAAGACGGTTTGGATTTCTTCAGAACCTCTTTTATAAGTCTTTGGAGGAAGAGGTCCCCAAGGGGTGCTCAGGGAACCCATAGGTCACTCCTGACAAATGGCCAACTTGACTGGCAATTCAATGTGAGGTCTGAATGATATGGTGCTGCCTCTGGACTTGTGGTGTCCAGGATTTCCTATGTCATGCCAGGTGATGCTAAGAAACCTCCAGGGATGCGCCCAGTAATGCTCAGGTGCCTGATATAAAACAGGGGTTGCCTATATGCAAGTCATACACCTTCACTTTGATACAATCTCTTTTAGTCCTCTGCCTGGCATTTAAGGTGTTCTAAAAAAACACCTCCTAATGGAGATTTTCCTCATGACTCTGATAAGATAAAAACTTCACAACCTTCTCCACTATCTTCCCTCTCTTTACTTCTTTCTTAACTTCAGAATCATAGCCAAGCTATTTTGGATGAGTTGTGTTCTTAGAGCAGGCATTGTCACCCACTTTGTTTGGGGATTCAGCAGTATCTATAATCAGCCTCTGCCTGGCTTTTTCTTCCCTCTCCATTTCCCTAGAACCTAACACAAGAATATCAACAGGCCTAACAAATAAGCTTTAAAAAGTAGAAGGAAAGAAAATATCTCTCTGTGAATGATGTTATCAATGATTGTGCACTCCTGAGAGAGGCTCATGCTATATCACATGTGCCTATATTTTTTTCTGTTGTTGTTGTTGTTGTTTTGGTTTTTGGGTCACAGCCGGCAATGCTCAGGGGTTACTCCTGGCTCTACACTCAGAAATCGCTCCTGGCAGGCTCAGGGGACCATATGGGATGCTGGGATTCAAACCACCATTCTTCTGTATGCGAGGCAAACGTCTTACCTCCATGCTATCTCTCCGGCCCATTGTTGTTTTTTTGGGTCACACCCGGCAGCTCTTAGGGGTTACTCCTGGCTCTATGCTCAGAAATCACTCCTGGCAGGCTTGGGGAACCATATGGGATGCCGAGATTCAAACCACCGACGTTCTGCATGCAAAGCAAACGCATTACCTTTATGCTATCTCTCCAGCCCCACATGTGCCTATATTTGAGGAATATCACCCCATCAACATTTGATAGGACCTACTCTTGTTGCATGACCTGATTAAAATGCAGTCCTTTTCACCCAGGTGATAGGAACCCTAGACCCACAGAATAGTTGTAACCAAAATATGTGGAATTATTTATTACCTAACCAGTGATTTCAGTGGACCACATTTTAATGGAGCCAAGAACAAAATGTGACTCCTAAATAAAAGCAATACTGGATCAAATGTAGGTTTTGCTAGTAGAAGCAAAAGATCAAGATCTCAGAAGTAAGGACCTTACTGTGTAGTCAGGGAGGAGGGCGCAGACTACACTTCTGCAGGAAGTTAATCCCCAAGAGGCATATCACAACCCCAGAGGAGGTCCAGACAAAGGTAACCTGGAGGAATGACGAATCTATGAGTCATGTGCATGTTTAATCTAGAGAACAGACTTTAACAGGAAACCAGATCACTATCTGAAGCCATGTCTCTGTGGCTCCAGATATCAATGCTTTTGTGGTACAGATGGAGTCAGTCATTGGGACCCTCAGCTGACCTGCTAGGGAGCAGCATATGAAGTCAGCTGAGAGACTATAAGATGACTCCATGGTTAAAACACCTAAAAAAAAAAAAAAAACACCTGTCTAAAGAGTGCAAGGCTAAGCATTCACAGTTCTATCAGCTCTACAGAACATGATTCTGAAAAAACTTGTAATTTGTGGCTGGCAGCTCTACTATCTGTGATCCCTGGTGCTGGTGTAAGCCAATTTTTAGTCACACTAAAGCCATGTGTGTGTTAGTACTGAAATTATAGGGTGTGTGATAACCCCAATGCCCCACATGGTAAACACTAAAACTAAAATGATATGTGTCCTGAGCAATATCACAGTGGGTAGGGTGTTTGCCTTGCACACGGATAACAGGGTTTCAGTTTCTGACATCCCATATAGTTCCCCGAGCCTGCCAATGAATGGTTCTAAACATAGAGCCAGGAGGAACCTCTGAGCACTAGCTGGATGTGGCCAGAAATAAATAAAATAATTAAATAAATAAATAAATAATAAATAATAAATAAATAAATAAAAACTATGTGTAAGCCCCATAGCCACAAGTGAGAATCCTTGGGAAGTACATGTGTGATCACCTATGTACTATTTATATACTATATATTATAGTATATATATATATACTATACACACACACACATATGTATGTATACAGGCTTTCCTTCAAGCATAAGCAACCCCTTCTATACTTTGCAAAAGGGGAAAGGAGCTAACATAGAGAATTACACTTGCCCTGTAATAACTAACAGTGAGAGAGATTCAGCGTCCTTAGTCTATATCCTTCAATGTGTCACAACCTAGAGTTTATAGATTCTCAAGTATACCTGCCCAGAGACTCCTATTTCTATTTTACTATTCTCTCTTTCATCCTCCATTATGGAACAAAACCAGCTCATTTTCTCTTATTTCATACTAAGTGCCTTTCTGAATTGACATTTCAACCTTCTATGACTACCATGTATACAAAGTCAACCATGCTCCAATCAGGCTCACTAAGATTGTCCCTAAATTTAGAGATCTCCATTCACAAGAGAAGTTATCACGTCAGATATTAAGATTAGTATTGCAACAAAATAATTACATTCTGGGGAAGGAAGTTTCCCCTGGAGAAGTAAACTTGGGAAACAGAAGATTCTTCTTGCAGATGAACAGTATAAAGTAGGTCATGCACTCTGAAGAAATCGTTGTAGTAAGTAGGGTTCTTATCTGGTCCCCCGAGCCTGCCAGGAGTGATTTCTGAGCACAAAGTCAGGAGTAACTCCTGAGTACCACCCCAAAAGCCCTGAGTGACCCCCCAAAAGAATATCTTGAATGAATTCAACCCCTAGTATTACACACATACACACACACAAACACACACACACAACAAAATTATTTAAATCTGTGAAATATCATACTCTCAAAGTTTACAAAGGATATTTTTCCCAAAACAATTAGATAAAGGTTAATTTCTTAAGACAGGAGAGAACATACTTTGATATCTGTGTGTAAAGGCCCAAACAGTAGGAAACATGTAGTCAGGCCCCTGGGAGCAAGGCACTGGAAAGTCACCCTCATCGGAGCATGGGTCTTGTCCTATTTCCAACCCCCTTGGGTGACCTTGGCCCATCTCAGCTCCTCCAGAGCCTCAGACTTATAGGCTAGTTTTGCTTCATGCTGCTCTCACCATGATTGATTGCATGAGTCTGGTCACCCCTGTCCTGTAACTGCCTCACAGAGGTGCTCTGAGGATAAATAAGCCCATTATCTGCCGAGAGCTGAGCGCTCCTTTGAGAAAGACTTTACATAAATGCACACTATTCTTGTGCTTCTATAAGTCAGCTATCAACCCTTGGTGGGCAGAGAGAGGGGTGAGTTGGGAGGCCACGTATTGCAATACATTAGTCTCTTGAATAAAGTGGCAAAATAAAGGGAGAGCTACAAACCAAGTAACATAAGTACTAACTTTTCATCGGGGGTCCCTTATTTCTCCAAAAGTGTGAGTTACTATCCAGTTGTCCTTTCTCATTTCACCAAAAGGACTCTCTTTGTGCACAACAGATATGCATTAACTGTTAGAACTGACCCAGTTCTCCACATAGGGTTCTTGGAGTAAAGGAAAGAAACAGGTGAGAATGCCTTTGGCTAAGCTGAACTTTTAGTTTAGTTAGAGATGGCTGGTCTACTTACATATGTGCTCTCTATTTCTCCATCCTCTATCTCTGTCTGACTTTTTACTTTAAATTTTCTCTCTCTATCTCCTCTCAAGTACATAGACACACACCAGGGGAGACACTCTGAAAATCCAATATTTACCAATAATAATTACTGTTTTACTTCTGTCCTAGTTCTTCTGAAGACTTTGGTTACATCTTAAAAACCCTCTTCTTGGGCTGGCAGAGATAGCACAGCAGTAGGACATTTGCCTTGCATGCAGCCGAACCAGGAAAAACCTGAGTTCGTTTCCCTGTCATCTCAGATGTTTCCCCAAGTCTGCCAGGATTGATTTCTGAGTGCAGAGCCAGGAGTAACCCCCTGAGCACTGCTGGGTGTGGCCCCAAAACAAACAAAAAAAACACCCTTCATAAACATTACTACAACTACCTTCTAGGAAAGCCTGAATACTTGAGAAAGTAAATGAACTCTGCAGTCTCAGAGAACCAGAAAAATTATCTAGGAAAGGTTGTTAGTTTATCACAGCCTGTGAGTTATCCAAAGCTTATACTCCAGGTGTCTAGTTATATGCCTTATTAGAAAAAGTCCATGTTCCTTTCTGCAGGACATATTTCAATACAGAGCTCTTTTGAACAATTGGAGCAACCCACTAATAAAAGTTCAATTTCTTCTTCCTTGGATGTTTGATCAAAAGTTTGACTCCTGGCCCAAGGCTATTAGGAAGATGAGGTAAAATTTGAACCAAAAGCTTTATTTCTTTTGGCAATATTTTTTATTTCCCATGTGCCATGAACTTTTCTGTTCTATATACAATAAGTAAACAAAAGAGTCACTGCCCTTACTTAAACTTATATTCCTGGTGGACAAAATAGGCAATAAGCAAATAAAGGTATCTGCTAATGACTTGCAGTGGTAAATTTCGTGAAGGAAAGTAAGATGAGAGTGAAGAGAGCCATAAACTTGGGCCAAAAGAGGGTGAATCTGGTGAAGTCCTGCTGGATGATGGACACTTGTGAATGTAAAGATGATGGCCCTCAAAAAGTAAGGGCATATACAAACAAGTTCTTACCTAATAGAGATAAAAACACAACATTTTTATACTTACAGTGAGATCTTACATCCTGAAATTTGGTAGGGTGGCTTGGCCTTAGACTTCATTTACTCCTGAACCATGAATACCATCAGAAAGGGTCTTACTACACCATCACGAGGAATAAAAATTCTACCAAGGAAGGCCTCACTACCACCATGGTACTGACTTACTCCAAAAATGGTTCTGATGACACCTAAGACGACCTAGGAACAGCAATTTGCTTTCAGGGCAGAATTCTCTGAAATGCTACCTAATGGTGAGATAAAACCAGAAGATGTTACACACCACCCAGACTTTGACATAGGACCTGTACGGAAACCAGGATCTATAACTACAAAAACCTGACATCAACAACTGTGATGGTGAAGAGCTGTTTCTGGGACCACAGAGAATGACTAAGAGGTTGAACAACATAGTATGCCTGAAGTCTGGAGCTAGTCAAATGCCAAAATACTTCAGGGCTAAGGTCTCCCTGTTTTTAGACCAAAGATTTGTCCTTCCATTTTTTTTTCCATATTTTGCTCTGCCTATGCAACTGCCACAAACACACATCTTTTTTTAGTGTATCTCCTATCTTTAAAAAAGAAAAGAGCATTCTAAACCTTCTGCTATTGTATTAACAACTTTATTGGTGATGCAATTTTCAAAAATAACTGCTAATGAATTCTCCTTTTTCCAATTTTTCTCTTTTTCTCATTTTCTGATTTATTTATATTTTTTTAATAACTCCACTTTCTGTCATCCTGAAACAATTGTATTATGATCAGCTTATGCCAGCTATGTGATACGTTTATTTATTTATTTATTATTTTTGCTTGTTTGGGGGCCACAATCAGTGATGCTCAGGGGTTACTTCTGGCTATGAGCTCAGAAATTGCTCCTGGCTTGGGGACCATATAGGACTCTGAGAGATTGAACCTAGGGTCCGTCCAAGGCTAGCGCCAGCAAAAGCAGATGCCTTACGCTATGCGCCAACGCTCCAGCCCCTATGTGATACATTTAAATAAATGCATTTATTTAAAAAAATGTAAGGGAGTGTGAAGAACAAAGACTTAGATCTAGACTCACCATGTTGTACAGGAGGACAGTGAAAAGGAACAGGAATGTGGAGAAGTGTTGGAGGATATGGGTAAGAAGAAACTGCTAGAAATTAGACACCAATAAAGACTGTTGCAAAGGGCCCTTTAGAAATTGATTTTATAACTTTATGTCTAAGCACAGCTTTGAACATCACCAAACTCCTGGACATATATATTTAGATAAGCATGCTGTTTTTCTGAATGTACTAAACTATTCAGCACCTTTCCTCAAAGCATTCTAGCTAGAAGGACCCAGTCAATAGAGAAGCTTGAAGTCAGGAATCTTACTGTTTCTCTGTAAAGAATTTTTCAATTGCCATCTTCTGTAAGAACTCACAATCTAATAATATAATATTCTCTTTTATTGCTAAAACTAAAATAAATATCACATATTGCTACCTAAAATGTACTGACCCCTGAAAAAAACATCATTACTATTGCTTTTGATGGAATTCTGTACCCTTTAATGATGACCAGGCAAGATGAGAATCTACTTCCCATCAAGGACAGAGTTTGATATAAATGTAGGGGACAATCCTATACCACATGTTGAGAGATAAAAATTAAAATTTTTAAATGGCACCTAGAGCACAAAAGAAAAAACACTCAGAACCCAAATTAAACAAGCAAGAATTCCCTGTATCTGTGTGCACAAGAGAAACAGAAGAAAAATCTGAAACTCTCTAATAACTTTATTGCCCCAAACGATGGGGAATGGATTTAGATTTATAGGAATTACTTACCCTGCTGATATTATAAAATTGTTCCCAGTATACATGGTCAGTGAACACGAGGTCTCAGAAGTCATTAGAAGACTTCTTTTTCAAGAGGTCATGACATTGTTTCTGTCTAGTATCCTCCCCTGACAATAGAAAAATTCTACACACATGACTCCTGTCTTTCTACACCAGAAGTTCTGTTTCTCCCCAAAAGTCTGAAGCCAGCAAGTACTTGAACACAAATACTAGATAGGATAGTAGATGAGAACGGTTACTACATGTGCATAGCCAAACATTTATAGAGATAAGCTTTCCATACCTTTGTTTGGTAAAATTGGTATAAATTAGTCTCTGCTGGATTGAAGAAGGAGCATGTTCAATGAGGAAATAGGAATTATGAAGTCAAACTTCTTCTGCTTCATGGTTTTCTTCAAACTAAGTTTGCCTTTAATGTTGACAAAAACTCTAACCCATTCTCATACTAAGCTAAAATACACAACAGGACCAGATAGATGTGCCTTCATTTACCCTCCTTATAATCCTTTAAAATTGCTTTGTGTTGGTGCCAGGGGTCAAGACACTTGCCTTGCACTTGACAGAAACCATTTTTGGTCCTTTGAACTGCAATTGGTCCTGTAAGTACCAATAGGAATGATCCTTGATAGAGACAGAAGTAAACTTAGAGCACTGCCAGGTAAGGTCAGAAAAACTAAAGACAAGTTTCTGTGTATTTACAGCTACAATTTAACATGAATTCTCTCCCTAGGCACCTTATCTTTTCTGGATAAATTCTGTGATCCCTTCTTACATTAGAAAACTGGTTATATGGTTAATTTAAGTGGAATCTATTGTCTACTACATCCAATTTTTTTCTTTTTGAATCAAAACAAACCAGAAATCTTACCTCCAGGGGCAAGAGGTTGACACAGAACTGGAACAAGCAGTACTCTATCCCCTTCAAAGTCCTGTATGTTTTCAAAATAGCTGATGCACTAGATTGTGCTCTTATATGCAAAAGCCAGTGGTACACATATGTTCATTGGGTTACATCTACACTGAAGTAGTAGGTTGAACACAGTTATTATTTTTAGGTATCAAATAATTTTTTTTAATTTTTTTATTTAAACACCTTGATTACATACATGACCTGTGTTTGGGTTTCAGTCATGTAAAGAATACCACCCATCACCAGTGAAACATTCCCATCACCAATGTCCCAAATCTCCCCTCCTCCCCACCCCAAACCCCCACCTGTGCTCTAGACAGGCCTTTCTATTTCCCCTCATACATTCTCATTATTAGGATAGTTCAAAACATAGTTATTTCTCTAACTAAACTCATTACTCTTTGTGGTGAGCTTCATGAGGTGAGCTGTAACTTCCCAGCTCTTTTTTGTCTCTAAAAGTTATTATTGCAAGAATGTCTTTCATTTTTCTTAAAACCCATTAGATGAGTGAGACCATTCTGCATCTTTCCTCCCTCTCTGACTTATTTCACTCAGCATAATAGATTCTATGTACATCCATGTATAGTAAAATTTCATGACTTCATCTCTCCTGACAGCTGCCATAACATTCCATTGTGTATATGTACCACAGTTTTTTTTAGCCATTCATCTGTTGAAGGGTATCTTGGCTGTTTCCAGAGTCTTGCTATGGTAAATAGTGCTGCAATGAAGGAATGTAAGGAAGGGATTTTTGAATTGTATTTTTGTGTCCTCTAGGGTATATTTCCTAGGAGTAGTATAGCTGGGTAGTATGGGAGCTAGATTTCCAGTTTTTGGAGGAATCTCCATATTTGCTTTCCATAAAGGTTGAACTAGATGGCATTTCCACCAGCAGTGGATAAAAGTTTCTTTCTCTCCACAAACCCACCAACACTGCTTGTTCTCATTCTTTGTGATGTGTGCCAATCTCTGGGGTGTGAGATGGTACCCTCATAGTTATTTTGATTTGCATCTCCCTGATGATTAGTGATGTGGAGCATTTTTTATGTGACTTTTCGACATTTGTATTTCCTTCTTTGTCAAAGTGTCTGTCCATTTCTTCTCCCCAATTTTTCATGGATTAGATGATTTTTTTCTGGTAAAGTTCTGTCAGTGCCTTGTATATTTTGGAGATTAGCCCCTCTATCTTATGGGTATTGGGTGAATAATTTCTCCCTCTCAGTGGGACGGCTCTTATATCCTGGGAGCTATTTCTTTTGAGATGCAGAAGCTTCTCAGTTTAATATATCCCATCTGTTAATCTTTGCTTTCACTTGCTTGGAGAGTGCAGTTTCCTCCTTGAAGATGCCCTTTAGTCTCTATGTCCTGGAGTGTTTTACCTACGTGTTGTTCTATATGTCTTATGGTTTCGGGTCTGATATTGAGGTCTTTCAGCCATTTGGATTTAAACCTTCGTAAATGATGTTAGCTGGGGGTCTAAGTTCAATTTTTTGCAAGTGGCGTAGCTAGTTTCGCCAGCACCACTTGTTGAAGAGGCTTTCTTTGTTCCATTTAGGGATTCTTGCTCCTTTATCAAAATTAGGTGATTGTATCTCTGGGGACATTCTCTGAGTATTCAAGCCTATTCCACTGATCTGAGGGCCTGTCTTTATTTCAATACCATGCTGTTTTGATAAACTATTGCTTTGTGATACAGTTTAAAGTTGGGGAAAGTAATACCTCCCATATTTTTCCCCAATGATTGCTTTAGCAATTCTAGGGTATTTATTGTTCCAAATGAATTTCAAAAGTGCCTGATCCAATTCTTTGAAGAATGTCATGGGTATCTTTAGAGGGATCACATTAAATCTGTACAATGCTTTGGGAGTTAATGCCCATTTTAATGATGTTAATCCTGCCAATCCATGAGTAGGGTATGTGCTTCCATTTCCGCATGTCCTCTCTTATTTCTTAGAGCAGAGTTTTATAGTTTTCTTTGTATAGGTCCTTCACATTTTTACTCAAGGTGATTCCAAGATATTTGAGTTTGTGTGGCACTATGGTAAATGGGGTTGTTTTCCTTAATGTCCCATTTCTTCCTTATTCCTATTGGTATATAGAAAGCGCATTTCATTTTGTGTGTTAATTTTGTAGCCTGCCACCTTGCTATATGAGTTTATTGTTTCTAGAAGCTTTTTTGTAGAGACTTTAGGGTTTTGTATGTAGAGTTATCATGTCATCTGCAAACAGCTGAGAGCTTGACTTCTTCCTTTCCTATCTGGATTCCCTTGATTTTTTTTTTTTTTTTTTTTTTTTTTTTTTTTTTTTTGGTTTTTGGGCCACACCCGGTAACGCTCAGGGGGTTACTCCTGGCTATGTGCTCAGAAGTCGCTCCTGGCTTGGGGGACCATATGGGCACCGGGGGATCGAACCGCGGTCGTCCAAGGCTAGCGCAGGAAAGGCAGGCACCTTACCTTTAGCGCCACCGCCGGGCCCCGATATCTTTTTCTTGCCTAATTGCCTATAGCAAGTACTTCTAGTGCTATGTTGAATCAGGAATTGGTGAAAGCAAACAGCTTTGTCCTTGTGCCAGAATTTAGAAGAAAGGCTTTCAGTTTTTCTCCATTGAGGACAATATTTGCCTCTGGCTTGTGGTAGATGGCTTTAACTATATTGAGAAAGGTTCCCTTCCATTCCCATCCTACTGAGAGTTTTTGATCAAGAATGGGTGTTGGAACCTTACCAAATGCTTTCTCTGCATCTATTGATATGATCATGTGATTTTTACTTTTCCTTGTTGTTGATGTTGTGTAAGATGTTGATAGATTATGGATGTTAAACCAGCCCTTCGCATTCCTGGGATGGAAACATACTTGATCGTAGTGGGATGATCTTCATAATGAGGCATTGAATCCTATTTGCCAGAATTTTGTTGACGATCTTTGCATCTGTATTCATCAGCGATATTGGTCTGTAATTTTTCTTTTTTTGGTAGTGTCTCATGTTGGTTTAGGTATCAAGGTGATGTTGGCTTCATAAAAGCTATTTGGAAGTGTTCCTGTTTTTTTTTCAATTTCATGAAAGAGTCTTGCCAGGATTGGTAGTAGTTCCTCTTGAAAGGCTTGAAAGAATTCATTGTTAAATCCATCTGGGCCTGGGCTTTTGTTTCTGGGCAGACATTTGATTACTGTCTTAATTTCCTCAATAGTGATGGATGTGGTTTAGATATGCTACAAACTCTTCATTCAACCATGAAAGATTATAATAGTCCAAAAATTTATCCATTTCTTTCAGGTTTTCCATTTTAGTGGCATAGAGTTTCTCAAAGTAGTTTCTGATTACCCTTTGAATCTCTACCATATCAGTAGTGATCTCTCTTTTTTATTCCCTAATACGAATTATCAAGTTTCTCTTTCTCTTTCTTTCTTTGTTTTGCCAGTGGTCTATCAATCTTGTTTATTTTTTCAAAGAAACCAACTTCTGCTTCTCATTGATCTTCTGGATTGTTTTTCAGGTTTTCCACTTCATCTAATTTCTGCTCTCAGCTTTGTTTATTTTCCTTCTATCTCCCTATTTTTGGGTCCTTTTGTTGAATACTTTCCAATTCTATGAGCTGCGTTATTAAGCTATTCAGGTATGCCCCTTCTTCTTTCCTGATGTGTGCTTGCAAAGCTATAAATTTTCCTCTCAGTACGCTTTTGCTGTTTCCCATAGGTTCTGATAGTTTGTGTCTCCATTGTCATTTGTTTCTAGGAAAGTTTTGATTTCCTCTTTGATTTAATCTCAGACCCACTAGTTATTCAGTATTATGCTGCTTAACTTTAATATTTAAAAATTTTTTAAATTTAAAAATTTGAAATTTAAAATTTTTCTTTTGTGTCCCTTTGTAGTTCACCATATAATTTCAGGGCCTTGTGGTCAGCAAAGGTACCCCTGCAAAATTTCTATCCTCTTGATATTATGGAGGTATGTTTTATGTGCTAGTATGAGTCTACCCTGGAGAATGTCCCATGTACATTAGAGAAGAATGTGTATCCAGGCTTCTTGCGGGTGGAGTGTCCTGTATATATCTTCTAGGCTTCTTTCTTCCATTTCCTCTTTTCATGGTCTAGTATAATCTTGTTGGGTTTCAGTCTGGTTGGGGCCTGTCAAGTGTTGACAATTGCCATGTTGAGGTCTCCCACAATTATTGTGTTGTTATTGATATTATTTTTCAGATTTTGTCAACAATTTTTATTAAATATTTTGCTGGCCCCTCATTTGGTGCATATATGTTTAGGAGAGTGATTTCTTCCTGCTGTACCTAATCCCTTGATTAATACAAAATGTCCATCTTTGTCCCTTACAACTTTCCTAAATATAAAGTTTGCATCATCTGATATTAGTATGGCCACCTCCAGCTTTTTTATGGGTGTTGTTTGCTTGGATGATTTTCCTCCAGCCTTTTATTTTGAGTCTATGTTTGTTCTGACTATTCAAGGTGCGTTTCTTGTAGGCAGCAGAAGGTTGTATTGAGTTTTTTGATCCATTTAGCCACTCTGTGTCTCGTTAACTGGTGCATTTACTTCATTGACATTGAGAGAAAGAATTGTCCTGGGAGTTAATGCCATCTTTGTATCGAAGTTTGGTGTGTCTGTTGGTCACTCTTGTCTTAAAGTAGGCTGTTCAGTTTTTCTTTTAAGAATGGTTTTGAGTCTGTAAAGTTTCTGGTGGTCCCATATGGTCCCCCAAGCCAGGAGCAACTTCTGAGCACATAGCCAGGAGTAACCCCTGAGTGTTACTGGGTGTGGCCCAAAAACCAAAAAAAAAAAAAAGTTTCTGAGCTGTTGTTTGTTTGTGAAACCCATGTATTGTTCCTTCAAACCTGAAAGTGAGTTTTGCTGGGTGCAGTATTCTAGGCAAAGCATTTATTTCATTGAGTTTTGTCCACTATGTCCCACCACTTGCCTTCTGGCCTTGAGTGTTTCCGGTGACAGGTCTGCAGTAAATCTCAAGGATGTTCCCTTGAATGTAATTTCTCTTTTGATCTTGCTGGCTTTCAGAATTCTGTCTCTATCTGTGGGATTCGTCATTGTGACTAGGATGTGTCTTGGGTTGTTTTTATCTGGGGTCTCTTTTAGTTGGTACTCTTCGGGCATCGCAGGATTTGGATCGCATGTATTCTTTAGTTATCTTAAAGTTTCTTTTAATGATGCTCTTGACCATTGATACATCTGGAGATTTTTCTTCCTGGGTCTCTGGGACTCCATTGATGCTTAAGTTGTTTCTGTTGAGTTTATCATAGACTTCTATTTTCATCTGTTCCCATTCTTTGAGTAATTTTTCCATTGTTTGATCATTTGCTTTAAGGCTTTTTTCCAATTTCTTCTGCTGTATGGAATTGTTATTCATCTCATCTTCCAGTGTACTAATTCTATTCTCAGCTGCTGTTAACCCATGGGAAAGCTCAACCACGTTTTTTCTTCAATTCATCTAGTGAATTTTTCAGACCTGTTATTTGACCTGAAATTTCAGTTTGGAGTTTTCTGATTTCTATCTTCATATTCTCTTGATTCTTAGTAGTGTTCTCCTTCCATACTTTCTTTGAGTTCTTTGAACATCTTCCATATTGCGACTCTAAACTCCTTATCTGAGAGACTGACTAGTTGGTTGGTCATGTTCAAGTCATCAGAGTTGCCATCGTCATTCTCTATGTCTGGTGCTGGCCTGCGTTGTTTCCCCATTGTCACACTTGTATTGTGGGTTTTTCTACGTGTTGTGGTTGTATTCGTTGGCTAAATGATGTGCATGGCCGGGAAGCAAAGCGGAGTTGCCATGCTCCTCTGGCTCCACCCTTTCTGGGCTTGTAAACCCACCTCCAGGGAAGGCTCCAGGGAAGGCGAGCCATCAGCAGATGAGCCACACACAAGATGAAATTAGGCCGAAAATGGAGCACAGCACAGAAGACAGGCAGATAGGGGTGCTGGCATCTGAGTTCCAGCGGAGTTCAGTGGCTTCCCCTTTCTGGGCTTGTAAGCTCAACTCCAGGGAAGGCTCCAGGGAAGGCAGGCCGTCTGCCGATGAGCCACACACAGGATGAAATCAGGCCGAAAATGGACAAATACAGTTATTTTTAAATGCTAAAATTAATTTAAAAGTGCTTTAATTCTTAAATAGTTTTAAACATTTTCAATATTTTATATGTATTGTCTAATAAAGTATATAATGCAATTTTTCTTCCATTTACTTTTTGATTATGTGGCTACTACAAATTTCAGTTCAATATTGCTATATTTCCCTGAGCTGGAAGATATGCAATCAATCTACTGATTATTTGATCTTTGGATATAGTAGAGAATAATAAATTCATTGATAAGTAAATTCAGTTAAAATTCCAGATCTAGGGGCGGCGTAGTGGCGCTAGATGTAAGGTGTCTGCCTTGCGAGCGTTAGCCTAGGACAGACCGCGATTCGATCCCCTGGCGTCCCATATGGTCCCCCATGCCAGGAGCAACTTCTGAGTGCATAGGCAGGAGTAACCCCTGAGCATCACTGGGTGTGACACCCCCCAAAAAAAAAAGATTCCAGATCTACTGTTCATAGGCTATTTGAACAAAGAGATAGATTCTCTGACTCATAATGTTATTTAAATTTTTAAATAAGAGCCATATACAAGCATTGAGATGTCCTGGAGGCCAAACAGAGCCCATATTCAGGACTTCACCATGCCAGTCATAGGCTCTACTCCTTAAGCTATCTCCTAAGGCCCCTTATAGTACTCCATATATAAAAAGAAGTAAATATGAAAGTAAATATAAAAAGTAGAAGTAAAATAAATATCGATTGTGCCGAGCTTTTGACAGTACTCCTGAACATAAGTAGTATCTACTATTGATTATGCACCCATACAATTTCATTTTCACTCATTTTGTTGAGAAAATCATATTAAAATGCAGTAGAAATGTTTAAAGAAAACTGTTTTGAATCCCTATATGTTGGGGAAAGTATTTCCCTACAGAAAAACTCCTAATTTCCTAGCTTTCTTTCTCTCCTTTGGAAAACACCATCCTTTCTGCACTAGTTTTCAAGCAACCAGGTTTTCCTTCCTGAGTGTTCAGGATGAATTGAATTAAATCTCAAGAGCACACAGCTTACTATCTGGCAGTACCAGAGTTTCCCAATGCAAAGATTTTCTGCCATACTAGATTTAAAAAAAATGCTTAGAAAAAAAACACTAGGCTTCCAAAGGTCCTTTCCCTGCTAAGATGGGGCTGAGAGAGCCAGCCAGAGGAAAATAGTCTGTTCAGGTCCAGGGAGAGGAAAGTATTTGGCAAGTGTGTGGAGAGAGCAAAGGAGGAAGAAAAACAAACTCAGCTTTAATTAAACATAGTGTATCTAAATCAGAGAGGTGTGCCCTGAGAGCAGGGAAGGGTGAAATGAAATTTTTAGAAGACTACAACTTTGCCCACCTTAGTCTCATTAACATTGAAATGAACCTCCTGAGGAGAAGGCACCTGCCTCTGTCTGAGAAAAGGGTGGATAGCATTGATCCTCCATGGAGCTTTTGTTTCTGTCTGACCTGATATGCCAAGACAAGGTACCCCAGCCTTTTTTTAAGTCTTCACTGAGGCATTTCCTCTGCTCCTGGTCAGGGGGAAATTTCACTGTGCCCCTAGGTGGCTAAGTAGCAAGACCCTCAAATGGAAGCCAGGGATACAACAGACTGTTGCCTGACCAAAGAGACAGTCAATTCTTTCCTTACTGGCATCCTCTTTTAAAAATTTGTTAGAATATGTTGTTGTCATTGGACTGCCACAGTTTACTCTTCTTCTGCCCTACACTCAGGAAACTTGATAATGCCAGGAAGTGCTTCCTTGGCTTTGTGACTAATTTGACCTGAGTTCTAATAATGGGATGTAGCTTACTTCTGGCTGCTGATCACACCCTGTAGACTCATTCTTAATATCTGGACTCTGTGTCAAGCTCTTCTGGCTCTCTCTTCTATTAGTCACTGCTCACTAGTGTCTCCTCAACATTGCTAGGGCTTGGCTCTTGGCTTCTTCACTCCAATATTTCCCCTGGCTATAGGGAAACTCACTCTTCTTGGTGTAAAGCCTGACACACAGTAGGAGGTTAATAAATATATCTTAAACGACTATATGATAATAGCTGACACCTTTAGAAAGCTTTATGTAGGACCATACTCCTATTCTCACATACCATTCTTTCTCTGTGTTCGACTTATAGCCTTCCGTTGCAGTATAGAATACCTTCTACAAAAAGTCAAAATATGCATAGACTTTGAGTAAATCACCACACCCTGTGTTGAAGCTCAGGACATGTTGGACAATTGGTCAAGTTGAATTTGGCAGCATTTTTAAGTGTGCAGCATTTCAAGTAACTGAGCTACAGAGCAAATAAAGAGAACTTTCTGATGTAAAAACTACATCTCCTTGATTATTTACTACTCCAAAACTTTTATTAAACAAACTTGCTGAACTAGCAATGCAAATTTCTTAAGTATTTGCCAAATAAATTACCATAAATTTGAACACAAATTTAATACCCCCCTGAAGCAATAAAGGAAGTCTATAAAGAAAATCTTTAAGACAGGGATGTGGGCCCTATCAAGTATAACCTATGAAAAAAGAACCATAAAGAGAAATATTTAAGACAAAGCATTTAGATTATTTGATATGGATACTTAATACATATCTATAAAAGCATTTATTTTTATTTTATAGTCTTATTTCATTTCAATATGACATTTTGGGAGTGTTATAGTACAAAGTGAAATGTCTAGAATCACTTCTGAATGTATATAGAGAAATAGCAAGGAGAAAATATAGTTTTGAAATCTGTCTGCAAATTCATTATGTCTGCCTTTTGAAGTATCAACCTTTATTTTCCATCCTTTTAATAGTGAGCTGAGCATAATAAGTCACTTTTTTACTAATGGTAGGTGGCAGAATGATAGTATGTGAGTACAGGACTAAGTTGTAAAGAACATTGTATCATCCTCCTTGCTCTCTTGGCTGGCTCTTAAGGAAGCAGCTGCCATGTAATAATAATAATAATGAAAACTCAGTAGACCTGTGAGAGGTCTCTATTGCAAATTACTGAGGGCGCCTGGTCACAGCCAGAAAGTATGAAACTGGGTTCACTTTTAAAAAAATTTCTAGCTAGCTAAGTCTTCAGATGACTGTTATCAACAACTTGATTTTAACTGGAAAACCCTGAGTCAGAACCAACCAAATAAACTATTTTTAAACATTTATCTCATAAAACCTATGAGATAACCAACAATCAGTAATCACGGAGTCAATGTCTTATATAATGCTAGTCACTAATGAGAAAGAATAATTATTTAGTATATAGAGAACAAATAAAGAAAATGAGATAATTCATTGTTCCAACAAAATAGGAACTAAAGCTCAAGAGTAACCAACTAGAAGTCAGCTTTGGCTACTGTCCTAATAAAAGAGAGGTTTAATTTTCCTATGTTTGTTGAGCTGGGGCTTCTCATCGCAAGCAATGAATTCCCACACCATAGATCTACCCAAGACGGGTGAGTTTCAGTGTGTAACCAGTGTGGAGCAGTATGGAGCTAAGATACCTACGCAAATCTCTTTTGCATAGCCTTATTTAAAGACAGGAATGTGGGAATGCCCCTGATTCAAAGTAGTATGAATCTTTCATACTACTGTGAAAGATTTGTAATCCACTTTGGTCAAAATAAAAAATTATTATAAAAAATTATTATTCTATAAAAAATAAAAAGAATACCTACTCTTCCACCTAGTTCAAATATGAGGGTACCTTCACCATCTAAAATTTCCTCAAGAGACTGGGGAATTAGTATAGAGATTAAGATGCTTGCCTTATATGTGGCTGAGCCCAGCTCGATCCCCAGAGCCCCAGTTTGATCCCATGAACACTGCCAGAAGTAATCTCTGAGCATAAACATAGGAATAGCCTTTAACATAGGGGCTTTATCTAAACCAATGACCTCATTTTGAGGCAGCTAGAAATGAGATCAGTCATTTTATAGTCATCAACAACACATTGCAATATCCTCTTTCTGTTTCCCACTTTCTCCAACAAAAAGACACTAATCTGTTAAGCGTAAATTATTCTATAGTCTCACTCAGGGAAACTGGCTATTTCTAAGAGTCATTAAAAGGAAATAAGATCTTCTTCTGCTCTATGACCTTCTTCTATTAATTGTACCAGCATAGAAGGTTGGATTTGATGTTCCACTTTATTTTTATGATTGTTAAACATGTGTGAAACCCACTACTGAGGCCTTCTCATAAGGAAGTGACATCAGCAGTTTGTGTGAGTGGATGCCTTTCTCACTAGCAGGCAAAAGAATGCCCATCCTATTGAAAATCACCTCATGAAGATAAAGGATTATAAATCACCATAGGGCCAAACTAGATCTACTTTCCAGCTTTTTATATAGTATCAGCAAGATCAATGGCATTTGTTCTGCGGCCTGGCAGGTATTAAATTCATCTCATTGTGCTTATTTTGTTTGCCCAATGCACATGCCTAACAATAAAAGAGGAAAGGCTCCTCTGGAGCTCAGAAGCAATCCAGGACAGTATCTAATTCTAGATATTGTGATTAATATAGCTCAGCAAAGTGCCTGTTTATTTATTATCTGAGTATTTCCAGCATTGAGATTTTCTGAAACCCATAGTCTGAAGTTCATAAAATGGATACTATAGGTGTATTGATTGTGGAAAAGAATATAAAATGTTATCTACATATCTACTATGAAATAATCACTGTGGGGGCCGGGCGGTGGCGCTGGAGGTAAGGTGCCTGCCTTGCCTGCGCTAGCCTAGGACAGACCGCGGTTCGATCCCCCGGCGTCCCATATGGTCCCCCAAGAAGCCAGGAGCAACTTCTGAGCGCATAGCCAGGAGTAAAGGAGTAACCCCTGAGCGTCACAGGGTGTGGCCCAAAAACAAAAAAAAAAAAAAAAAAGAAATAATCACTGTGTTAATTCTTGCAACCAACACACTAGAGATATTATTATACAGATCTTTATCTTTCTTCTTTTTAATTTCATTAAAGCACCATGATCTACAAAGTTATTCATGGTTGGGTTTTAGACATACAAGTTTCAGCACAGATCCCAATGCCAGTGTCAACTTCCCTTCACCAAAGTTCCTATTCCTCTCTGACCCCATTACTCCCAAATTACCATCCTGACAGGCACCTATCTAAGTTTAGTTGACTAATCTTGGGTTCCATGATTTTAGTGTTGTTGATTCTGTGGTTTGTATATTTATCTTTACCATTCTTTAACAGCTATGATGTACCTGAATCCCCATGATTCTTGTCCTGTTGCTTTTCATCTTTTTTCTGTCCTTGTCCGTGCCACTTTATTTCTTTGCTTCTCTTCCCTACATTCGAGGGTCAATAATTAATGGTGTGCAATGAATTATGGTGTTCATGCATCGTTTTGAATGAAAGTTTTTGGTAGATACCCCAAAGTAGAGCTAGACAACATTTCTACCTGTGGTAGATTTTTACCACATAAACACCAACTTTTCCCCAGTATTTTTGATATTAGTCAGTATCACTAGTTGAGAGAGCATCTTATTATCTTGATATCTTATATTGATTATCTTGATTTAGATTTCCCTAATAAGAAATCATGATGAGCATTATTTTATATACCTGTTGGCCATCTGTTGGATTGATCTTCTAGAGAGAAGTCGCAGTTTATTTCCTCTACCCGTTTTTTTGATGAGATTTTTGGGTATTTTGTTAAGTTTTTAAGTTTAAGTTCTTTTTAAGTTTTTTCTATATTCTGTATATCAACCCTTTATCTAATATTTTGATTGCAAATATTTTCTGCCATTCAGTGAGCTCTTTAAATTTTAGTCCACGTTTCTTTTGTCATGCAGAAACTTTAATTTCATAGTTCCATTTGTTTATTTTTTATTCAGCCACTTTGCCAGTGGCACTGTATCATTGAATATACATTTGAGGCTCATATATTGAAGTGTTCTGTCCATATTTTCCTTGTGTTATTTTATTCTAATCTTATCTCAAGGTCTTTGAATCATTAACTTTTGTGTAAGATGGGAGATGCAAGTCCTGCTCTAATTTTTTACATTTGATCATCCAGTTTTCCAGCATTTCAGCATTTTTTGAAGAGCCTGTCCTTACTCCACTCAGTGCTCTCAGCTCCTTTGTCAAAAATTAGCTGACCATTAATGTTGGAGTTTTGGGGTAGATAAGATATCTAAAAGTGGAATTTCTGGGTCATATTAAAGTTTGATTTCTTTTTTCCGCTTTTTGGCCACACCCTATGACACTCAGGAGCTAGTTCTAGCTATGTGCTCAGATATTACTCCTGGCTCAGGGACCATATGGGATGCCAGAGATCGAACCACTGTGCTATCACTCCGGCCCCTAATTCTTAATTTTTCATAAGGTGTCTGTATTGTTTTCCAAAGAAGTTGCAACCAGTTAACATTTTCACCAACTGTGACTGGTTTCTTTTCCCCAAGTCCCTGCCAACACTGGTTGTTTTTGTTCTTTTTTGTGTGTGTCAATATGATTAGTATGAGGTCATATCTCATTGTTTTGATTTTATTTCTCAGATGATAAATTATGAAAAACATTTTTATTGACCACTATTTTGACAGAGTTTATTGCTTTGGGGGAGCTAAGTTTTTTTTTTCCCTCCCCATGGGAGCTAGTTTTATAATGCTTTTATACATCAGATATACTTGTTTTCAGTGATAGGTAGAAAAATAACTTTTTTCCCAATCCTTAGGGTGTCATTTTATTCTAGTCATCATTTTCTTTTGCAGTGCAGAAGCTTCTGGATTTGATGTAGTCCAATTTATTTTTGTTTCAGTTTGCCTGACCAATTGCATTGTGTCATGGAAAAATGTTTTCTAGATTAAATTTCATGAAGGGATATATCTGTTTTCCTCATAATTTAAGGGTCAAGATCTTATATAGTATATGAATTACAGTCCTAAATCCATTTTGAATTGTCCTTTATGTAAAGGTGTGAAAATAAGGGTTTTTGAGTTCATATTTTTACATGTTGCCAAGCAGTTTTCCAAACACTATTTCTTAAAGAGGTTTTTCTTGCATTTCTTAATACTCCTAGCTCTTTTGTTGAAGATTAGCATGTCTTATACCTGAGTATCTATCTATAAGCTCTCAGTTCTATTCTACTTTATTCCAGTACCACAGTGTCTTGAGTTAAATTTAAAGTTGAGGAAAGAAAAGCTTCCCATCTTCTTTTTTCTAGATTGATTTTTGCTACTAAGGGAGTTACGTTACTCCGTATAAATTTTAACGAGGAGGAGCTGGAGCAATAGTACTGCAGGTAGAGCATTTGCCTTATATACAGCAGTCCCAGGTTCAATCCCCAGCATCCCATTTGGTCCCCTGAGCACTGCCAGGAATGACCCCTGAGTACAGAGCTAGAAGTAACCCCTGAACACTGCCCTTGAAAAACAAATAAATAAAAACCAACAACAAAAATATAAATTTTAATAGTGAATTTAGTACAAAAATACTTTTTAAAAGTTATATACCATGTTCAAGTGATAATTATCTCGGGGATACAATAGCGGGTGCTTGTGGGTTTTTTTTTGGTTTGAGGGCTACAGTGCTCATGGGTTCTCCTGACTCTGCATTCAGAAATCACTCTTGTTAGAGGATCATATGAAATGCCAGGGATCAAATCCGGATCCATTTGGGTTGGCTGCATGCAAGGCAAACACCCTACCATTGTGCTATCAATCCAGCCCACAATAGTGTTTTAATATATGCAATTAAATCAATTTAATATACTATATCAGCACAAGAAAAATATATATATATTATGACAATAGACACACCGGAAAAAAGCTACATAAATATGATTTTACATGCTAAAAGGAAACTATCAAATCAAAATATTTGAGAATCTCTATTTTCCTGAGTCGTAGATATGTAACTAATTTCCACATTGACTGTCCAAAGGATACTCCAAGGACTTATATGAACAAAATCTTAGACCTTAGAGAGGATACACATGAATACATATTATTAATTACCAGAGAAAAAGAACAAATTAAATGTTCTGGACTTCTTTAGTGGATAAAGAGTTGTAGAAGGCAGGAATTTATGTGTTTGTTTTTTATATTGGTCAGTGAGAAGGTGTCCAAAAAATAAACTGAGACTTAGTCATATATTTAGGGAGAATGAACCATGTGCCAGTTATGACTAAGGCAAACTTTCTGGGACCAAATAAATAATTCCAAGTCCTGCAGCACATATCTTGCATATAGGTGTCCTAGTTTCAATCCCTAGCATCACATGCCCCCCCAAGTACCACTGGATGTGACCCCCAAAATAAAACAAAATTAAACATAAAGTTTCTTTTTATGATCAGCCACTATACTCTAGAGCCTGAACATTTCAGTTCAAGTAAAACCATTTGAAGATATGCAATATAAAGAAGCTAGTCTAGTGCTAAGCACATATTAGGTTTTAAATACTCTTTTGAATTTTAATAGTCCAATCCTTGAAACTATACTCATGAATGTGTGTGTGTTTGTGTGTGTGTATGCATGTGTGTGTATGTGTGTGTGTTATGTAGTATATGATGTCTCTCTAGAAAAGCTCAGGTTAAAAGAAGGCCTCTAGATCACTGAATAAGGTTGGAGACTAGCATTCACTGATGCCCAGTTGTTATGTGGCTCATAGTCAATCCTTAGGAAGTTGCTCAAAGCTTGCCTAAAATATTTCTGGGGCCAGAGAAATACCTCCAAGGGCTATTAGAGCACATACTTTGTATTCAGGATCCATTCCCAGATTTCTGGATTCATATTTCCCCCAAAACATTTCTAGAAATTGCCCCATTTCTAGAAATATCCTCTAAACAACACCCCTAGTGATCCAGGGGGCTGTCTGTAGCATGTCAGGACCACATCCCTTGGCCCTAACATTCAACTGAATCATCCATTTTCCCAAGGATCACTGAAAAAGATCCCTGCCCTTTTGAGTACAGTTTGGGAAGCCCCCTTAATAAATAAACAAACAAACATTCCAATAAAAAAATACTTCTGTAAAATTTTGGTCAAAAAGAATTTGAGTAGGAGGTGCTGGATGATTACAATAATTAACAACTAGTTCTCAACTCCAAGACCCATATCAGGATCCAATGAACTAAAGTGTTGCTGAGGTTGACAGTATTGGTCCAGGCTTTCCAGGCCTTTAGAACACCAGTATAACAGGAGCAGCCAGAGCTCCCCTGACCCTCCCCATAGTGAGTAGGAGAGTAAAACTGAATAGCATTGAAGACAGAATGGGAAGTTATTCCTTCCTAAAGAAAGCCTGGGAAGGTGTTTGTGGCCATCAAGCCAGGTGTCACAATTCTCATCCTACTGAATAGCCTCACCCCTTTGGTCTGTCAAGATTCAGGAGTCAGAGCTGACTGCAGACTCTCCACTGAGGTGCTCCCAGCTGAGACATCTCAAAGCTCTTTAAAACAAGTTATACTTTTGATTTGGTGGAGTTTGCCAAATGACTAGTAGGGAAGAAAAATGTAAAGCAGAAAAAGGAAGACAAAACAAAGCAGCATTATCAGTAGGCTTTGATCTCAAGACTGTTTCATTACTGCACTCTGGGTTAAAAGGAAGGGGAATAAAAAGCAACACTTCAGGCAGGAAGTGTCTATTATTCAGAAATGTAATATAATTATGTGTCTGGATGGCCCAGTTTATCAGACAGCATTTTCTGGGAAAGATGTGGTGAGGTTACACACATCATCTCCCATCTCCACCAGCTCTTTCCCATCCCTGCTTTCTCCCTCCTCCTCCACCTTTTTTCCCCTCCAGGACACTTCCAATTTCCCAGGTTTCGTGACCACTTACATGTCTTTCCTGAGTGTTTTTATATAGCGTAGGAAATTGGGTAATGAAAGCCGAGTCATACATTTCTGCTTTATGTTTCCAAAGAAGCAAGTGTGACTGTCAGGTTTACAAAAGATTGTTTATGTTCACTGGCGTGAAATGGGGAGCGAGCGATCGGAGCAGAGAGAGAGAAAGGCTGGCCCAGGCTGGGATGACAGCAATGCATTCATCCTCCACGCTACAGCAGACAAAGCGCGCTCCCTGCCTGACAGGGACCATAAATCATGGGCAGGAGATGCTGTACCTACAGCTTATACCATTCCAGATGACAAACACACAATAATCCACACAGCACAGCACTTTCCTTCTTTTCTTTCCCTCCCTACCCAGCTCCCTTCTTTCTCTTCTTCCTCTTTTGTGGTCCCTCCATGGCCACCTCTCCCTTTTCTGTTCCCTTCCTTGCTTTCTTTTTTCTTAGCATCTCCTGGTGTCTTTGCTACTCCTTGCCTGTGTGATCCACTTCCTCTTTGGGAATTCCTCTGTTTTTCTTTTATTTTCCCTCTGCTCTTTTCTTCCCTATCCCTTGCTAATCTTTCTTATATTTTTCATATTTCTTTTTTATATTGTATTGTTTTCTCTCCTTTTGACCTTCCTACCCATTCCTCTCCTTCTCCTTTCTCTACCTTCTTTCAGCCTCAGCCCTCTACCTTATACCTCTGTTTCTTCTACCTTATAGATATCATTGGCATCGAAACAAAGAAAGAAGACACGTTGGAGTTCTGTAGGAAAGCAAACATCAGTACGGTGGCCACTTGGGATCCCTCACAGAGGCTTGGAGTGGGGACAAAGGAATTCTGGCCTGTGACTAAGATCCAAGCAGGGATCCTATCTAAGCACCAGTGCAACATGAAACATAAGGGTCAGTTCAATGTATATTAACTTATTCTTCTTCCCAAGCCAATACAACTCTTTACTTTAAGTGGTCACTTTGGAGAAACTCCAGAAAGATCTTTTTGAAACCAATATAATTTGAATATAAAATATTTCATAGAGGGTGCTGACAATTCAAGGTCTAGCATGTGGGTGAGCACCCCACTCCTTTCATCAGACATACTGGGAATTTTAGCTAGTGTCTTAATATTATGAATTAAATAAAGAGACTCATTTGATAGGCCCTATACCATCTATTTATAAGGCAAACTTCCTCAAAGTTGAAATATCATGGGCCAGGGATGTGACTTAGTGGGAAAATATATGCCTCACAAGCAGGGGACCCAGGCTCAATCCCACACCACACGAATAGTTGAGTTAGTAGAAAGCTTTATCTAAACCTACTTCCTCCATGTTCTCCAAATTTATTTCTTTTCCATGAGTAATGGGGCCCTTGTAATGAATGAAAGTGAGGACTAGTTACTTTACTGAATTTTTGACAAGATTCACTTAGGTAAGGTTAGGGGTTCTTTCCTAAGAGATCACATTCTGAATTCCACTACTAGTTTGGCTAATAAAACTTGGGTCCCTAGTTCTTTTGTTTGATACCTTGTTTTAGGAAGGCTTCCAGAATTAAAGATGCAGTTATTCTGCTAGTCCTCCAAAAGAATGCATCAGATGACACTCAAGATGTCAATCTGAAGGCTCATGAGCTGTCCCTGCCTCTTTGAAACACAGGGCTCAGGGGAGCCACAAAACATGAGCTTGGAAATAATTTTACTCATTTTGTTTCAGAGGAAAGGGAAACAGTGTTCAAGTCTTTATCACAAAAATAAGATTCAAGAACAAGAGTATGTATCAAGAAAGTAATAAGAAATTATTAACTACAGTACACACCAGAAACGTAGATGTGGGCACTTTTAAGGAAGAGTCCTGGTGCCAGTTGGCTTGAGGCTAGGAGCTTATACATACTTTAAGTTGATTAAAGCAAGAATATACATTAAGTTTCAATAAATAAACTAAATGGTTCTGTAGTCATGCAGGTATATTGGAATTACAGGCTTATGAATATGTCACATATCATTAACATATATGGCAGAGGGCATGCGATTTAACATGTCTTTAGAGTTTAATGAAAAGAAAGGTGTAATTAGGATCTCCACTGAGCATGCACAGGAAACAAATTAAAATTATTTCTTCTAAATCCCCTATCATAAACTAGTAACCTCGAGAGTCATAAGAATATTTATTCTGGATGTACCCATTTGCTGTTAGTAATTTTCTTCATTGTCTTTCCTAAGAACCACTCATGCACAAAAACATTCAATCTAGAGTCAAACTTTCCATATTGTTGTGAATCTTCTCTGTTCACCTGTTTCAAAGTTAAAAGCAGGTAGTTGTTGGCTCAGGATCCTAGAAACAATGATGGCCTACGGTCCAGTAAGTTATGATAAGTATGGCCTCCTACTAACCAGCTCATGGATTGTATGTATATATACAACATATATATTATAGATATGACAAATACTCTAGAGAAAAGTCTGTCCCCACAGTGAGCAAAGGTCATTCATTTCAGGGTTTTAATGACCTTCCAACTAAAACCCGTTTGATAGAGTCAACTCATATCTATCAAGCTAATTCTCAACAATTATTGACATTGTCTTTCAGGAGTTACTATGTCTTGAATCTCAAAATCAATGTTCTACTGTCCAACTTTCTATCCTCTCAAAAATAGTAAAATACCTTGCAAGATACATATTCTAAAAAGGCATAGAGATCAAAAGTGTCATCTCCCTAGAGGACTTCTGTGTCAAAAAGTTAGTAGGCCATTGGAAAAAATTTGAATGCCTATGTTTGGGAGAAATCAATTAAGCCTGGTAGAGAAAGCAACTGTTGGACCAGATACACAGAAAACAATCTCTCTCTTATTTCCTTCATCAGCTACAAATTGTTGGCAAGGAGGAAAGGACTTTCTGGACAACTTCTTAAATTAATACATCTTAATTTAAAAAGGATTGAATTCATCAAAATGCCCCTACTTTAACAGAACTTAAGGTTAGCCTATGAAGTTTGTCTTTCAAACCTCCCTGACATACCTCTCTCTCTCTCCTTCCTCACTTCAACTGCTCTCCCGCTTTTTTTAATAGGGCGTGGTAACATATAAAAAAGAGGATGAGAGTGATTTCAAGCTGACAATTGATTGTCCAGAGTCTTCTTCATAGCCCTCCTTCCCAGTTACCATTTGGCTTGAAGACTACATTATAGCTTGTTCTGAAGATCAGAATGGCTACATTAAAAAAAAAAAAAGAAGAAAAGAAAGAATGGCTACAGAGCAGCTGAGAGGCCTGACACAGGAGAAAAGACACCTCTTTCCAGACTAAGCCATATGCCATATGCCAGTCACAAGTTGGACCACTCTCAGCCCACCACTACCTTTCAGGGCCTTTCATTTCACCAACAAGGAAACTTAGAGTGGAAAAACAAGAGTAAAATGTACACAATTATTCAGTGGCAAGGACAGAATCAATCAAGCCTCCCTCAAATCAGGGCTCTTTCTAACCTTTCTCTCTAGCTGCTATTAGTGTTAGCCACTGAGAAAATTCACCTTATCAAATTCACCTTATCACCCAGCATGCAGCCACTCTAGTTTGAGGCATTCTCTTCTCTAAACATATTTAGGCATCATAATTATTAAAAACAATTGGCATATATTAGACTCTCAAAGACAAGCACCATCCTACAGGTTTTACCTAAGTTTATCTTCTGGGCACTTTAAGGTAGGTACTACTTTTATCCTATTTTAAGATGAAGAAGCAGACTCAAAAGATTAAGTAACTTGCCCAAACGGAAGATGACTAACTTCTAAGCCATTCTTTTAGTCACTTACTATAATGCCACTTTTAAATTGAAATGACTCCCCAAGGGCATTAAATTAAGCTCTTTACATTTTACTGTGAATGAATTTAACAGGAACTTTGTGTTCAAAGAGACATTTCCCAGAGCCTCTGAAGCAAAAGAGGAAAGAAAAGATTTGACCTCCTTCCTGGTTTGCCCCAGGTTCACCTCTGCTCACCAGATTAGATTCCAAGAAAGGGGGAATTTTCTAAGACCAGCATTGGTAACATAACCAAGCTTTCAGGATGGTTATAGTTACATCTCTCCACCAACAACCCTACAATTCATAGGAACTTCCAGAAAATGATCTACATCCATTTCTTGCCCTGATTGTAGAATTCCATTCATGGTTGATTCCAGTCTTCAAAGACCTTTATATTATAACTGTCATTAAATTGGGTTTCCAAATTCAAAAAATAAAAAATAAAAAAACAAGGAGAGGTGACATAAATATATTCTTGCCTCTTCTGTTCTGGTCATTAGTTATTCATTATAGAATCAAAGCACCTTAGAACAACCCCTTTCCCAGAAAGAAGAGGAAGTCGGGGGGCTGGGGGTCAAAACAAAAGGCCAGAGGCTCCTGGGTAAGAGCAGAGCCTTTCTTGTAAGTCAGGCTGTGCCCACACCCCATCAGTCAGCACCCTGATGAAAGGGCTATAAAACCAACACAGCACCGGAGACTGTATGAAAATATATATCCTGATGTGTCAGGAATACCTGGCGCGCCTTTAACCTCAACTTCAGATGAACCAACAGCCTCAGAACACATTTATATGCAAAGGCATATAATATGTCCCCTGTATCTAATTATCTGTCAACCTGAGGCAGTTTGTTTTCCAAATCGGCCTCTCGGCTGTGACTTTACGAGGTCATAAAGAAAACGATGCCACTCTGCACCGAAACGCAAGAAAAGCCTGGATCAACAAATTATGCTCCTTAATGGTGTCTCTCAGCCTAGAAATCCAGGCCCAGCAGAGAGAAAGAAGACCTGGCGGTGTTTCTGACTCCCCGCCTTTTGTACAGAGAAAGGAGAAAGGGAGGACACTTAGTCGGCAACCAGCCAGCCTAAGAGATCCCATAACACATGGGAGTGACACAGAGCAGGGCCAATTAGAAAAGAGCCTGCTCTTCGCTCTGCTCTCCTCTGTTTGCAGTCTTTCTATAAGGGTATTGGCACAGACACTATAGGAGGCTAAGTGGAGCAAGACTTCTTCATTTCCTGTACAAGCTCATGAGCATCTTGTGTCTCTGAAATGCCAACGATGTTTCTTTCTACGGGGAAACTTTAATCTGTTCTCCCCTGAGACAAATGCTGCTTTCAGGAAGGAGTCCAGGGTCTCAAGATCCTGGTTCCCTGGAACAATGACTGAACTCTATTTTATACCACTGTTGCATCAGGAGGAAGAAGGGCGGGATGATGCGTTTAAACTTGTAAGCAGAAGAGAAAAATTTTTTCTCTCCAAACAGGAAAGGTAGGTGGCAGTAGCAGAAGTGCTATGAAGCTGAGCTGCCAGTCAAGGCCTTTGCTCTTCTGAGCCTTGTGCATACACGCACACACAGACACACACACACACACATACACACATTCTCTCTCACTCACTCTCTGCTCTTCTGAGCCTTATGTGTACACACATACACACAAACTCTCTCTTTGTCTCTGTCTCTCTGTCTCTGTCTGTCTGTCTGTCTGTCTGTCTGTCTGTCTGTCTGTCTCTCTCTCTCTCTCTCTCTCTCTCTCTCTCTCTCTCTCTCTCTCTCTCTCTCTCTCTCATTCACTCTCCCAGGAATGGCTCTGGCACACAGTCTTCAGCCCCTATTAGTCCACCTCTGATCTTCAGCAGATTAATTAGGAAGTTTGTCAGAAGCCAGCCGTGAACTCCAGGCGCTCCTCTCTGGGAGTGGTAACGGTGCCAGTGAAATCCAAGCTGCAGGAATTCCTGTACCCACGCTGCTCCCGTGATTAATGATAGAAAGGGATAAAAAAAGAGGGGTCAACAGCTGAGTGCAAAGCAAGTTGCTAGACAGGGAGTAATTAAGATACTTGGGTAAATATGATTAATAAGCTCAAACTGGCAGGGTGTGCAGTAAACAAGGACTAACCAGATGGTCCCCTCTCTTCTGACAAGGCTGGGCACTTGGAAACAAGGCAGGAGGGGAAGGGGGGTTGCAGACCAGGGTGGAAGGGGGGTGGGGAGAGAAGGACAACTTGAAAGGCAGGCCACACTGCAACTTGACTTTCTTTCCCTACCCCTGCTACAGAAATACGTTAGGACCCTCGGAGAGATTAGGACCTACCGGAGGCTTTGATACTCTGCCCAGACCCTTATCACAATTACCAGAGGCACTACTGGATGTAAAGGGATTTCTGCTCAAATCTGAAGGTTACACTTCCAAAATTTCTTCTCTGTCAATCTTCCTCTGTCTTTTCACCCTGTTCCCCTGATCCCCCTGATCCCCAGCACTGTCCAAGCTGTGGATAAGGAACAGTACACAACGATAGTGCCACTACATCCATTTGCTCAGGGATGTAACCTTTGTGATCATAACAAGTAGTGCGCTCAGGATGGCTTAAACAACAAAAAGTCATGGCCTCTGTTCTAGAAGCCAGACGCTCAGCCTCAAGTACTAGAGCAATATTAGAGGGTTAAGGTGTTTGCTTTACCTGTGGTCAATTCTAGTTCAGT
Source organism: Suncus etruscus (assembly GCF_024139225.1). Classification (NCBI taxonomy): domain Eukaryota; kingdom Metazoa; phylum Chordata; class Mammalia; order Eulipotyphla; family Soricidae; genus Suncus; species Suncus etruscus. The sequence continues at coordinate 145,701,196 of NC_064851.1, forward strand.
CCCTAAAACTGTGTATGGACCTCTCAGCAATGACAGGGGTCACTCCAGAGCACAGAGTGAGGAATAGCTCTTGAGGACCCTTGAGTTCTCAGCAAGTTTGCTTCCTCTTAAGGGCTCTTAGAATCTGTCCCTTGTTTCTCATAATTTCTAATGTGCTTGCAATCTTTGATGCCCCTTGAATCTCAAATATGTCCTCAGGCTCTACATTTATGTTCACGTGCATTTCGTGTGTGTGTATGTGTGGCATGCGTATCTGTGTCAAAATTTCTCCTTTTTACAAAGGTTTCAATCTACTAGGTTAGCACCCAGGATATGAGTTCATCATTATTCATTACTAGTCTATTTCTAAATAAAGTAATATACTAAGGTTGTGGCAGTTAGAAGTCAGTTCAATATATGAAGTATGGGGAACAATTCAAACCAACAGCCACTTATCTTATGAAAAAGCAAAACTTAGAAGGAACCCAGTCCATAAGGAAAGAGAAGAAAGAAAGAAAGAAAAAGAAAGAAAGAAAAAGAAAGAAAGAAAGAAGAAAAAGAAAGAAAGAAAGAAAGAGAAAGAAAGAAAGAAAGAAAGAAAGAAAGGAAAGAAAGAAAGAAAGAAAAAAAGAAAGAAGAAAAGAAAGAAAGAAAGAAAGAAAGAAAAGAAAGAAAGAAAGAAAAGAAAGAAAGAAAGAAAGAAAGAAAGAAAGAAGAGAAAGAGAAGAAAAAAGAAAGAAAGAGAGAAGAAAGAAAGAAAGAAAGAAAGAAAGAAAGAAAAGAAAGAAAGAAGAAAAGAAAGAAAAGAAGAAAAGAAAGAGAAAAGAGAGAAAGAAAGAAAGAGAAAGAAAGAAAGAAAAGAAAGAGAAAGAGAAAGAAAAAAGAAGAAAGAAAGAAAGAAAGAAAGAAGAGAGAAAGAAAAGAGAGAGAAAAGAAAGAAAAAGAAGAAAAGAAAGAAAGAAAGAAGAAAGGAAGAAAAAAGAAAGAAAGAAGAAAAGAAAGAAAGAAAGAAAGAAAAGAAAAGAAGAAAGAAGAAAGAAAGAAAGAAAGAAAGAAAGAAAAAAAGAAAGAAAGAAAGAAAGAAGAAAGAAAGAAAGAAGAGAAGAGAGAGAGAGAGAGAAGAGGGAGGGAGGGAGGGAGGGAGGGAGGGAGGGAGGGAGGGAGGGAGGGAGGGAGGAGGGAGGGGGGAGGGAGGAGGGAGGGAGGGAGGGAGGGAGGGAGGGAGGGAGGGAGGGAGGGAGGAGGAAGGAAGGAAGGAAGGAAGGAAGGAAGGAAGGAAGGAAGAAGGAAGGAAGGAAGGAAGGAAGGAAGGAAGGAAGGAAGGAAGGAAGGAAGGAAGGAAGGAAGGAAGGAAGGAATGGTGTCACAGCACTATTAGAAGGTGTGTGACTTGGGCTCCCACTTTTCAACCCACTCTCTGCTAGAAGGTATGTTTTTTTTAAGTCCTAAATGTTCTTTGGAGTGAACATCTCTTTCTGTGTAACATCAAGGAGACAGCTTAACGCTTCCAGAAATGAAGTTGAGACAGGGCCATGCTTAAGTGTCCCAAATGATCCTGTTAAACAGGAAATATCTTCAGAGAAAACACAGAAAATTTGCCATTAAATAGCAGAGAGACAAAAAAAAAATAGCAGAAAGGTGCCAAGACACGTCCATATGCAGGTGTGGACAGCTATGGTATGTGCAAGCTAAGGACAAAGCATTTGGGGGGATGATGAAGAAAAACACAGGATTAGTCCTAGCCTAAAAGTATTTTACAGCCTAGATTCCTGGATTCATTTCCTGTGACTATTGTGTGATAAATCTGTGCCACAATTTTGGGGGTTTAAAATATAATCATATTCCCCCATATTGTGGAGGTCAGAGTACAAAATCAGGAACAGAGAAGCCAACCCAAAATGTCAATTGGGCTATGTTCCCTCTAGAGGTCCTGGTGGGTTTATCTGTGCCTCTTACAGAAGAAAGTAGCCCCTGGTTCTTGGCTTGAAACCACATCATTCTGATCTTTAGGTCTTCAAAGTTCTCTCTGCTCTAGTCTCCCAAGTCCCTCCTCTCAGTGTCTAAAATTTCCCTTGTCAGACTTTGGTAAGGACATAGGCAATCTCATTTAGCATTCGTCTCAATAGGCCAAGATAATCTCCCTATTTTAAGATCTTTAACTTAATTGCATCCACAAGGACTCCCCTTTTTTTATACATAGAATAATTACCACAAATTCTGTAATGAAAAAGTACAGATTTTTGGAGACTTTCTATTAGCCACAATTTGTATCGGAAGTTCCTTTTTCAAGTCACTTTTCTCAAATGGCCTCTAAAAATTTAGGTATCTGGTCTCTGCTATCAATGAGCAGATAAGAAAGTCAGAGTTGTGTATGGAAAGTGTACTTCTCTACAAAATATCAGAACTCAGGTTGAGTTAGGGGCAGACAGATACTAGTAAGGGTAAGGCACTTGATTTGGGTTTAATTGCCTGTGGTCCCCTGATCACCAATTTAGGAGTAATCTTTAAGCACTGCAGGTGTGGCCCCAAATACAACATTTGAAAAAATAATTTAAAATCAGACTTAGTAAGGATTCATCTGGTATTGTTTCTATCAATCAGTTCCTGTTCTTTGTCTTTTTTTTAAATAACTGAATCTGCTACAGCATGGATGAATCTAGAAGATATTATACTATGAAATAAGCCAGAGAAAGACAAACATATTATGATTTAACTCATGTGGAAGCTAAAGAAATAAAGCAGCTGAAAGGATAACAAAACAAAAATCCCAGACATAGGAGAACAAAATAGTGGTTACTAGATGGAAAGGGAATAGAGAAGGGAAGAGGGTAGGCCAGGTAAAAGGGATCTGTAGTAGAATCCATAGTAGGGTGGAGGGTGGAAAGTGGACTTAGTGGTGAACATATGTACAGCATAACTTGTTGATTTATAATTATGTACTCCTGAGACATGTATAAGATATAAGATAATGTTTGTCAATAATATGTGTATGAATAGTTTAATAAAAGGGCTATTAGAATGACAGGGTTACCAATTTTTATTAAGAAAAATAAGGACATTAAACTATAAACTACCATATATTTCTATTTTTTTAGTAAGATAGTTTAATTCAAATAAAGAAATTCAAAGAGACAAATCACCAAACAAAACTACTCAGTCCTCCAGAAAATACTATGAACCACTTTGGCCCTCAATGAAGTTTGCTATTCTTCTTTTATGGTGCCAAAACACATATCACTAGCAACCTGCTGCTGAAAAAAAAACGCCTCTATTGGACAAGGATATATTTTCAGCAGATGACCCTATTGGGCATCTCCAGATTGAAGAGTCCACAGATAGTAATCACACAGAGTCCAAAGGGAAGACAGAGGAGGACGTCATGGGGCATTGCTCACAAGCCTTTTTATTACCTTACAGCTGCTGCAGGAATGGTCTCAAGCCCCAGAGGCAAGAGGGTACAAACGAAATCATTCCCAGGTAGACACCAAGGTCAGCTAATAAGGTACTCAGCCTCTTGCTGACTCAGAACAACCAGGATACTGCTTCTACTGCTGTGGGTGGGATTTTCTCTTTGTAAAGATGTACTTTATTGCAAAGAAATCTGGTTCTCTTCCTGCTTAATAGCTTCCTGGTTATTTCTCTTCTCTGATCCTGAAAATCAAGATAAGTAATTATAAACAAAATCTGAGCACCCTCACCACAGAACCTTCTGCTAAAACTTTCTCCAGCTCCAGTGGATGATTCTCCACCCTTTCCTTGTTTACACTTGCCACCTAAATGGGGAGAGAATTTGTGCTCCAGATCCCAGATTAGACCCATGGATACAGATGGTATTAACCCAAGAAGACATTAAGTTCCTCTCAGGATAGAACAGCGGATATATCTTCCCCTTTCCTGAAAATTCCACACCTTATAAAATGAGGTTATATTTCCAATATCCCATTTGTTCATCTCCCACTTTTTTATTTGTACAAGAAAGTAAGGATAAAAGAAACCAAGTCTTATACCAATCTGAGACCAATGCAGCCATCAAACATGCAAGTTCCAAATCTCTTAAGGAGGGGGATGACAAAGAAGTGCTCCTGACACTTGTGTTTTGGAGCTTGATCACATAGGAGCATAGCTCACATCTCCTGAAATAAGATGCCCAAGTGGTCAGTCTGGTCATTTCAATCTTTGATGCAAGAAAAATTTAAGATGCACTCACTCCAAAAAAATAGAACCAAAAAAAATGAAGAAATAAAAATGCAGATGAGATTTGGTTTCAATTATGCAATTATGTACAAAGGGTGTGATAGAAGTGACATATAAGGCACGAGGAGATGGAGGACAAAACGGCAGCACACAGATGTCCCAGAGCATGCACTATAATAAACATTCAGAGAGCACAAACATGGATGAGTGACTCTGCCTTGACTGGATTTCTCCAAAAAGCAGACCCTACACAAATATTTGAAAACAAATACAATCTTTGAAGGATTTAGGAGAGAAAGCATCAATAGGAAAGAGAAGAAATGAAAAAGGAAGGAAATGGGCCACCAAATGACAGCTTATCAGCAGCTGTGTACAAGAGGAGCTACCACCACACAACACCTGCCCCAGAAATGTCCTGCCAAAGGGAAACTGCCTAATAATCCCAATCAGTTGGTACTTGAGGGCTGCTCTGGGGACATTTCCAGCTCACTCTACTCATGGGCAAAGCTGACAGACAAAGAAAGCCCTCAGAATAAGCTTTGTGGGTTCTGGCAGTTGGAAGTCAGACTAACATATCCAAGACTGGGAAATGCCAAAGGGATATGGGTAAGGGTGGATGAATTGCCAGAGGCAGCTGCTTTAGATAACTAGTTCTAACTAAAAGTAAGGAGAAGGTCAAGGAAACAGAAAAGGAGAGTTTTACTGAATATTGGAAGAAGGAGAGGGAAGACTAGACAGAGAAGATCAGGGATCGAGGGAAGACACACATTTCAAAATAAGGGAGGTAGCATAAAAAAAAATAGAGAGCCTAAAATGGCAGAAACTTCTTTCTATTGTGTATACATGAGGGCCAGACAGACAGCTGGAGAAACCCTGAGGAAAGCAGACTTGGGCCTGGCTGTGAAGGGTCTGTTTCTATGCCAGCAAACTTGGCATTTCCTGCAGACAAAAGAAGAGCCATCAGTAGCTTTTAAATAAGGAAGTGACATGGATGCTGACACAGGCTTAATGAATATCCTGGTCCCTCCTAAGCAATCCATCCATGCCCTGACTTGAATTCTAGAAGCCAAGGTCAAGACTCAACTTGTAGAGAGCAAGGTCAATATTCTTTGCAGTTGCTAGTATATTCAGGAAAAATTTGACATCAACCCAAATTGAGGTTCACATGAGCTTAGTAGCTAGCCTCATGAAACTAATTCTTCTTAAGCTGAGAGAAGCAAATGAAGAAATAAAAATAAAACAAACTCTCCAAAGTCATATCATGTGCACACGGAAATCCTAAAGCTTTCCCATGGGCAAATATGGTATCCCTGGAGGACTAGGGTATGTCTTCTTAATCTAAATTCACTATTGATTGGGGACCAAAATGCTGGAAGCAGCCTCAGTTTCCTGTATTTTGGCTTTAGCCTATCTATAAGGAGAAAGCACAGAACTAGGGAGTCTTTAATATTGCTTGGAGAAACTATTCCTGTGCTTCTAATACTCTTATTATGACTGGACTAAGTAATGAAAAAAAATTTTTTGTGGTTTTTGGGTCACACCCAGCAGTGCTCAGGGGTTATTTCTGGCTCCATGCTCAGAAATTGCTCCTGGCAGGCATGGGGGACCATATGGGATGCTAGGATTCGAACCGATGACCTTCTGCGTGAAAGGCAAATGCCTTACCTCCATGCTATCTCTCCAGCCCCAGTAATGGAAAATTTTAAAAAATCAAAGATATGTCCAACGTGGAGTGCACTCATTTCATCATTCCAGCCAAGCCTGGGGATGGTGATGGGCAGCTTAAATTTAATTCCATTTACTCCAGCACAGTCAGTTGTGGAGTAACATGACTCAGCAAGATACCCTTCTAAGGACCATCACAGAGATTTAGAGGTACTACTGATTTCAGAATAGAAATGAGCAAATGAAACTGTGAGAAATTGGTGCTGACCCAAAATGCTTCCTGATTCAGGCAATATACTCAGCAGAGTTCCACAATGATCACAATAATCTCCACTTCCTGGTATGAACCACCCTGTCAGTTTGCTTCCCTATTGTGTGGATGGGATCCTGGAACTTACTTTCAATGAATAGAACCAGAAAACATGTTGGTGTGTGTGGGTGACCTCACAGATGTCTAGTTTTGCTTCTATTGATTACTGCTAGTAGTCACTTGCTAAGCTTAGAAGAAGATCCTGTTAATGTTTTCAATCCCAGTTGCCACTTTGACTGCAGGTTTAAGGAGACCAGATGTAGCAAATGGCCCAGCTGAGTAATTCTGGGGTTCTGACTAACCCATGTATTTTGAGTTACCATGCTTTACCAGAAAAAGATAACTAAGCTTCTTAATAGAAAAAAATAAGAAGTAGCATCCAAATACTAAAAACTTAGGACCAAGACAAATTAAAATTTCTGCTATGTATGTTTGGCATTATAAGCCTTTTTCATTGGAAATCAAAGATTCTGGAGAATATTAAGGCAGAGAACCTAGAAGACCCCAAGCCTCAAAATATTCTTACTCCTTGATTTGTTAACTTCTGCTGAAATGTCACCAATTTGTTTTGCTTTAAAAATATATTAAAATATCAAAACTTAACATTTGAAAACACAAAATCAAGCCTCAGATCCTTACTTGTATGGTATTTCTAATGAGTCAGTTTTACATGCTTCAAACTACAATTATTAAAGTTGTGAATTTTGTATTTCTAAACTTTTCTATGTATTTCTCCGATAATAATAATAATAATAATAATAATAATAATGCTTTGTAATGCTTTGTAAATAACTTCTGGGATTGTTGAATTGCCTTGCATGAAATAATACAGATGAAAGGTGGTTTACCATAGAAAGAGCTCCAGGATTCCCCACATGGACACAAACTATAGATTTTGATTAGACATTATGAGTTGTCCCTGTTCTTTGTTCCTGTCTTCATCCTGCCAAGTTCAGTTTTAGTTGGTGCCCTATAAATCAGTTAAATCAATTTAAAGATAATCCCCCACCTTGAATCATAGTCACCCTCAATGTAAAATCAAATTTGTCATTCCCTACCCTCAATATTGTATCACCCTGATATGCCTTCAGCGAGAAATCTGTTAAGTTAATTTCACAAGAATATCCCTCACTTTGATGTCTCCTTTTAGTTATTTTTTATCCCCTGACACCAACCCCCCCAACCTTCTGTTCCTTGACTATAAATCCTCAGCTGTCATTCTATATGGGTGTTGAGCATGACCTCTTTCCTATCATAATAGTCTTGATTCTTATAGCAATTGATCCGAACCAAGTATTTCTTCTCATTTAAAATAAATGAACGAATGGCCATTGGACTGTTACACTTTAGTACTATCGACTTTCACAAGGCCCTTTCCTGGCAGTTGCTTTTAAAAGGAGAGGAAGTGTAGGAACACAATAGTACCAGGTACAGTAAGGAAGACGGGATACAGGAAGCCTGGAACCCCCATTTTGCAACTTGTAAAGACTTAGCCACAAGCGAGTGAGTAAGAGTTTGAGAGGTCTCTAAAAGAAGCTTTGCCTGTGTGGATTTACAGTCATCCTGGATCTCACTGTTGGATATATTTTGTTTTGCAGTCCTCTCCTGGGGGCTGCAAATAGGCATTCTGCCCACTTGCCCTGAATAGTTTAACTACCTTCACAGTCTATGAAGTAGCTCCTCTTATTATTTCCCATTAGATATTAAAAACAAGGCTCAGAGACCTTGTGCAATTTGCCAAAGTCACACAGTGAGTAGGAGCTGAACAAGGTCCAAAATCTGCACAACCTTGAGGAGCAAAACAGATTTCATTAGATGCATCTGCCAGGAAAAGATTTGTTTTCCATCTTCTTTGTTTTCCATTTTCCTATAAAACATACTGTGACTTCACACAAAAAGCCATGTATACAAATCAATTGCAATCAGCTATATTTCTCTCCTGATGTTAAAAGACTCATAAAGGAAAATGCACTTGTTTCAAACACCCTTTTGCGACACTAAATCAACTCTCTACTGTTGGTGAAATTTCTCAAATTGAGCCAAAGCCTCACGAGACCAGGGTTTATCAGCATAAATCCCAGGTTTGCAGAACTGCCTCATTATAGTAATAGAAAGAGCTGATCTGGAGGTTGAGTTTTCAGAGAATTGGTTGTCCTTCCTTGACTTCAAGTTCAAGTCTGAAGAACATTTGGAAACTCAGTTCAGAAAATATAACAAAAGGCTGGCATGTAGTATTATGGCATGGATATAGTTAAAAGAAAGAGGTGCTTTTATCTCATAACTCCTCACTCCTCCCCTCACAAAAAAAATAACAAGCACAATTATTCTTCCTTCATCAGAAACAGCAGGACTTCCTAATAAAACACTGCATAAGTACAATACATACTTCATTATATAATATTCACAAAATCTGGGGGCTGGTGAGGTGGCACTAGAGGTTAGGTGTCTGCCTTGCAAGCGCTAGCCAAGGAAGGACTGCGGTTCATCCTCCAGCATCCCATATGGTCCCCCCAAGCCAGGGGCGATTTCTGAGTGCTTAGCCAGGAGTAACCTCTGAGCATCAAATGGGTGTGGCCCAAAAAAAAAAAAACAAAAAAAAATATTCACAAAATCTGTTTGATACAAAACAACTTTGCTTCCTTAATACCTATTAGGCAAAACACAACCTAAGGGAGCTTAGTGAACCCCAGGCAGCTGATTAAATCTAGTACACTAAATAATACTCATAATTTCTCATTCCCTTTGTCTCTCTTCTCAGTATCAAACTTTCAAATAAGTTTCATGTACATAGTAAAGAAACTAATATTTTCTCTATGTCACAGAATAGAAAGAATGTGAAGAGATTTCCAGAAACACCAAACCTTTCCTTTAATCATAGAAAGTTTCTGATTATCAAGTAATTGGAAAACTTCTTCCACATCATTGAACAACTTTTGAACAGTATCAGAGTATCCTGCAATACATCTCAATCCTGACATTGTTCCTGAAGTTAGCATCAAATAGATTCAATCTACAAGACACCTCACACACACTTTAGATGTCCATTATTGCAAGTCAATGTCATCATTTGTGTACCTGTTTAATTGCCTCTAGATGGGAGGTTCAATTCCTTGAGTCAATTAATCTACCAGATAAGCCCCCAAACTCAGAAATGCTTTGCTTACTAACTTACTGGGGCTATCAAATGAAAGAGAGGTGCGGAAAGGAAAAGATTCTTGCTTTTCTCTGAGCAAATCACGCAGCCCAAATCTCCATATGTTCAATCACCTGGAAATCCTCTGAGTTCTAAGCTTTGGTAATTTACTGGCTTCATCACATAGAAAAATTAATTTTATCATTGACCGTTTGTGATGGTCAGCTTATGCACTTCTTCAACCTATGCACTCCCCTTGATGTCAGGACTCAGTGATCAGGACTGATCACATGGCTGCTCCCTCCAGAAACCAACCTCATCACTAAATGTGATGAGACTAAAGATAAAAAATAATACTATTTTTCTTTTCCTCACTAAATGTTATTTTCATTTTATTTTCATTTTATTTTTATTTTATTTTCATTTTATTTCATTTTATTTTCATCACTAAATGTGATGAGACTAAAGATAAAAAATAATACTATTTTTCTTTCTTGGGGGGTGTTGGGTCTTGAACTTCACCTGTCTATGCTCATAGATTACTCCTAACTCTGTGCAGGGATCACTTGCTATGAGCCAAATTTTGTTTGCAGTCTTCAGCACCTGCAAACAGGTCCTTCGTGGAGTTCGGGAAAAATTCCACGGGGAGAAGGTGGGCACGCGGAATGGCGAATGACGGAAATATATTGTAGAAATGAATGAAACCACGCAGATTGCATGGGGACTTACGTTCAAAGAACGAAGACAAATTTATTTTTTGAGCTGGCTGACTTTTAAAGGTTAGAGGCTTGGAAGGCAGGTGCAAATTCTAGGCATCAAAGAGACTGGGGAAAGAAAGAAAAGACCCTGGCTTAAATTAGCATATTAAAGAGCTGATACTGAAGGTGAAAAGGCAGCTTGTTTTTGGGTTCACTTTGTTTTGGGTAAAACAGAAGGAAAAGGTAATTATCAGGGAAGTTGGAATGTGAGGAATGTTTCAGAGTTTGGGGGGGGGAAACTGAAAATTACTTTGTTTTGAGCTAAGTTATGGAAAAACCTGATTTAGGCGCCAAGGTAGCAAAAATTACAGGGAGCTGTTAAGTGGGAGACTTTTGGCTGGATTGATTGCTGTCCTTTGTTGTAGGAAGAAATTACTAAGGCCTGATTTCTAATATTGGTTAAAAATAAAGAGAGAAACAGTTACAGCCACATTTTAGAATTATGGCCAAACCATCCACGCAAAGGGTCAAGTGATTTTGACTGCTCTAAGCGGGCCTTTTTGGCAAATAATTCCTTTTCAGGAGAACACTACACTTATTGGTGTGTGTCCTTCCTGAGTGAGATGTGGCAATCACTCCTAGTGGAGTTCAAAGGACCATAGGGGTTTCTGGAGAATGAATCTAGGTCAGTTGCATGTCAGACAAATGCTCTGCTTGCTGAACAATATCTTTTCAGCCACAAACTAAAGTATTTTTATTTATAGCCACAATGGCTAGCACTCTAAGGTATAGATATTTCCCTTTGTCTTGTTTGCTCTTCCTAACAACTTTTCTATCACCCAGGAAAATAACAGAGAAGTAAACATCATGATTTGATTCCCATTCAGAACACATCTGTCAACTAATTTTATTTCCACAAAAACATAAACAAAGTGATGGTAAATATAATGTAATCAAAAGGATTGCATTATGTTTTGTTACATATAGTGACTTTATGCTTTCGTTAAAAATGAAGATAAATTATACCAACAAAAGAGGAAAACTGTTAGGAATTCAAAGCTTGTCATATACTTCTATTTATTTTACCATCTCAACTTTCTGAGAAGCAGCAGCTGCCTAAAAGATTTCTCTTAGTTCCCCTTAATCTGAATGAATAACTCAGCTCTGTGTAGTGATTTGAGGAGGGTAAAGTCTGTCCAAAAGGCTGCATATATTAAGTTAGTAACAATTTAGTTCACCTTCTTGGAAAAAGCCATCACACTCTAATTTCAGACTGTGGAAAGTTTATAAAGGTTTTATCACAAAGAAATAATACTCAAGGGTTAGCATGGTTTATAGATAAAGGAGATAGAAGTAGATATTCAAAGATGAAGACCCAGTCTGAGTAGGTTGGCAGTATAGAAATGGGAATGTAAGGCTATCATGCAAGGCTGCACCAGAAACCCTGACTCTTTCCTTCTGAGACCATGGCCTTTCACCAGGGCAATGAAGAACATGGCCAAATGCATTCAACAAATAAGCACACGGTGTTTGGTTGGTTCCAAACTGTCCTCTAGTCATGGCAGTGGTCAAGAGGGTATATGGAAGAATTGCTATCCCAAGGGCAAATGTAGAGCAGGGGCCTGACTCCAATCTTCAAGGCAGAACCTTCACAAATCACTGCTGAGACATTACTTCTTAATTGCTCATGTCTCTAAGAACTAAATATTGACTGAGCTTGCATCTTTGTTGCTTCAAAATGCAAGATTTGTAAGATTCAATGACACACATGATTATTCAACATATATTATCTGCTGACGGCTCCGATGGAGACAGAGGAGTTTAGTTGAAGCAAACAGGAGTAGAATTCACAGCGGGCATGTTAAATAGATTCTGCCTTAATGAATTTACTGATCTTCTTATACCTCTAACCTTAACTATTTTATCCAAATTTGCCCTTACCCTGAAAGTTTTGCTACTCATCACCAAAAATGGCTTAGAAAGTTTTAAAACTTACTCCACCAGCCAGTCTTTTTGTACACAAAAATAAGAGATTGGAGTGACTGAAATTAAATTATTTTATTTTAATTTTTTTGCCGTTGGTCATACCATTGAGATGATAGACAATAGTTATTGCCTTTATCATACAAAGAATTATAGCACAGGTATCATAAAAATGCCCTAGACCTGGGATGCAAGGAGGCTGCAGGTTCTTCTGGGAGCCAAGGTGCTTCAGTCAGAGGTGGGAGGGAGGCAGGCCGAGATTGAGGGACAAATTGCAACTCATTGGCACAGCACATATTTTTCCAATATAAAAGCAAATGGAGAATCCGTAAATAAATTGACTATATAAAAGTGTCCCTTTATATTACTGCATCACCTTTCCAAGGGGGAGATAAAAGAAAAAAAACAGGTTTCTTTTCGTGGCCTTCGTAGAAAAATATCATTTCTTCTGGGTAATTTTATAGTACCAACAGCAGTCCATATTTATTTAAAATACATACACAGACCCACGCCCAGACCTGGGGCACAAATGAGCCAGGAACGAGCGTCAGCCACGCTGCGGGAGCAGCTGCCACGTAATTACAACCTCTCATCACACGTGTGGGGAAACAAGTTGTGGCATTTGGGAAAGGTCCACGAAAATAGGTGTCAGACCTTAACTAATAGTGATTGTCCTTCCATTCTACTGTAATTTACATTTAATTCACACATTTCATTTCCATTTAAAATATGATTACAGTGTTTTGAAGCACATCTCACCTGTCCCCTCGAATTACAGGGAAATGAAAATAACAGGGAGCAGCAGGCACCGGGAAGGCTGCTAGACTGTGGGCTGCAGGTCACCACCTCACATTGCCGATTGCAGGGTGTGTGTGTGTTGAGTGGGGCTGTGGGAGTGCAGAGAGGAGAGAGTTGGAGGAATCCAATGAGAAATAGGGGCTGCAGAGGAGGGGTAGGCAGCAGGAAGGAGAGAAGATAGCTTGAGAGGAGACGTGGGGGCTAGGGCATAGACATGGGAGGGCGGGAGTCAGGTAGGAGAATGGAGACCCCGTCTTCTGAGGGCTTTCACATACTTGCTTTAGAAATTCATTATTTTCTGGCAGAGTGCCCACCTTTTATTTCATTCATTGCAGGTTTGGGAGCGATTCCTAAATGCATGCAGCATGAAGCAAGAGACTGTTAATGGGGAGGGCTGGTGTTCTCTATCCTGGAGGCACCAGAAAGAGCAAAGAAGGCACAGAGTGCTTTCATACTTGGCTTTTAGACAGGTCAGGCAAGCAAAGGATAAGCACTCTCACAACACATCCTCTTTACTTGCACCCTGGGCTAATGCAGCTTTTGCAGGCGGTGAAAAGGCTTCCGTGGATCTTAGGTTTAGAGGAGCAATGTATATCAATTTTCCACCTGAGGAACCTGTCTCTGCACTAGTACTGGGGCCTGCTGCATTTGACAACCACTGATTTATATGATTGTCTTTGTTTCTGTGTTCAGGGATCAAATCCAATTCTGGCAGGCTCCGAGGATCTTGTATGGTATCGGGAAACCAACCCTGGTTGGCTGCATGCAAGGGCACATTACCCCCTTTATCTTACAGCCCCTTATATGAGTCCCTAGAAAATCAGTGGGTGTGGCAGACATTAGTTTGACCCAATAAAAATTTCTAGCCAATAATACCTGGATTCACAGCAAGAATTTGGTTCTGGTACCAAGGCAGAAGAGCAATGTATTACTCATCATAGTCCCCAAATGTTTCCCTGAAAATCTTTAAAAGTTCAAAAAATTGCATTAATAACTCTGTAATAGAGCACTTGCCTTGAAGCAAAAGATCTTGGTTTCAACCCCTGAACCTCTCCACATGTCAACAGCATTGCTGTTTATAATGTCAGTTCCTCAACAAAATACATGTGCTTGAGCATGGTAATCACGAATGCAAAACCTCTGGTCATTGCAACAACAAAGGAATTGGAGGAAGTAAAATAAAACAGACAAATAAGAATTTTTAGAGCCCTCAGGGTGGAAGGGGAAGCTATTTTAACTATCACTATTCTTAAACTTCCCACTTTCCTTAACCCCTCCCCCAATTTATCTATTTTCTAGAGGTAAATGACACTTTCAATATTCTCTTTGCTAATAATTAATCCTACTTATGTCCCAATCTGAACCTTCATTTATTTTCTATACAATATAATACTCACTCATCCTCCTTGAGGAGTCCTTGTATGTACATTTTATATTATATTTTTTCCACCTGGTTTTCTCATACTCCTTCTGTTTATCCCTTTCTTTCTTATATATTTAACCTCTCTCCAGAATTGAATAATTTTCCATATCTTGAAATCATGAACCAGCCCTTTGTATTAAAAAGATATCACAACCCTCTTTAATTTTGGAGCATTGATTGCTTCTGAGTAGAAACTGCATTTCTAATCTCTCTTGCATCAAGGTATGGCCATATTATTAGTTTTGCCTACAAAATAGCAGGAAAAATTGTGTACTTCAAAACAAGGCAGTTAAGAAGTGATCTCTCCATGCTGCTTCCCCTTTGACCTGCTGCTAACAATTGCAAAGAGAAAATCTCACTAAGGAATACTATAACCATCAAAAAAAGAACAACATCAGATCGGAGCGATAATACAGTGATAGGGCATTTACTTTACATGTGGCTAGCCCAAGATGGACCTCGGTTCAATCTCCAGCATCTCATATGGTCCCCCAAGACAGGAGAGATTTCTGAGCACATAACCAGGAGTAACTCCTGAGTCCAAAAACTGAAAAAATAAATAAATAAAAAACAAGAAAGAACATAGGTTTTCTAGATCATTATAAGAAAGAGCTAGGAATATTCAGACATCATTGTTACAAAAGCAATATAGTTTCTTATGTTTTGTGAAAGTGCTGAAGTTTTGTTATTTATTTGCTATAAGAGAGGACTGTTTTAACCAATAATCTCCTCTATTGTGTATCTATATCAGTCAACTAAGCAGTCAACTAAGTAGTCATTATAACAACAAACAGCACATGGAAGGGAAAATAAAGAGAAAAAAATTACACAAAATAAATGCTTAAGAAAGCAGAGTATTGAACAAAGTGAAAAGAGTTCAAAAACTGAAGAATAGCAAGCAGTTATTAGATTATAGAATTTCCAGGAAAATCTAGGACAGGACAGGAAATACATTTGTCAAAATATTAGTTTTTCAATTTTTAATGAAACTGATGAAAGTACAAATCCAATATCTCAATGAAGCCAGATCAGCATAACCAAATAATATAAAAGTGTTTTATTGTCCAACTGATAAACATCAGTGATAAACATAGGCAAATATAAAAGACACAAATAACTAATATGATTTCTAAAAGAGAACATGGCTATAGATCCTGCAACATTAAGGATAATATATTATGAGCAGCTTTGTAAAAATAATTCAGTAACAGTATTGACAGCCACTGTGACTAAAGGGAAAGAGAGAGAAGGAAAGTTTCTGCCATAGAGGCAGGCTAGGAACAGGGGGCAGAGGGCGGCTGAAGGTTAACTGAGAATATTGGTGGCAGGAAGTGAGAAGGGATAAGTGTTGGAATATTGTATTACTGAAACTCAACCATCAACAACTTTGTAACTGTGTATCTCACGATGATTCGATAAAAATATAACTTGGTAATTCACATGGAAAGCTTAAATGCAAAGCAATGGCCATCATATTTCAAGCTAATAATATTAATTTTGCAAAGTCACAGAATATAAGATTAACAAAAATAACTCATATATCTTATGGTAGCAAGGAAAATATAAAAATTAAATTTAAATTGTATTATTTATCATAGCATCAGAAGGTGAAATACTTAAGAATAAATATTTAAAAATTTATGCAAACATGCTGAGAATTATAACATGGCTAAGATATTATTAAATTTATGATTTAGGTTCAATGTTGCTAAGATATGAATCTATCATAAATAGCTATCTATGGTATCTATCATATCTATTTTAAATAGATATCTAAAATATGAGTTTTACCTATCTATAGATGCAGAGCAATCCCCCAAAATTCAAAATGGCTTTTCTTATACGTATTTATAATCTGATTTTAAAATGTATGAAAACTCAAGGGACATGAAATAACCAAAATGATTTTCAAAAAAGAATATTTGAGAAACTTACATTGGCTTCAAGACATTATAAAGTTACAGTAATCTATATAGCATGATATATAATATTTATATACAAATAGGCCAATGGTAGAATAGAGTATATAAATAGATACAATCATGTATAGTCAATTAGTTTTTGACACTGATAGAAATACAATTGAAAAAGTTAAAGATAGTTTTTTCAACAATGGAATCTGAACAACTAAATGACGCTTTTAAACTAAACTTAACCCTTCGTACCAATAACAAATACTAACTCAGTATGTTATAAGTATAAATAGAAAAAGCTAAAACTTAACAATTTCCCACTATATTTTATCAAATCATAAATTTTTCTTTTATTGACATAGTTATAAAAATCAAAGTGAGGGATTGGGTAGGGTGCTTGCTTTGTACACAGCCAACCAGTATTCAACCCCCTACTGCCCTATTAGATTCCCCCAAAATCCACTAGAAGTGAGTGATATTTGAGAGCAAAACCAGCAGAAAACCCTGAAAACTGTATTTAGTCCCGAAACATATATGTATATATTTCAGTGCAGTTAAAATGTATTTTAAAAAATAATTATCACCATGGTACATAGACAAAGCAAGACCTATGAATTCCATGCAATTCAACTCTCTCCTTAGATATATCTATATCACCCCCAACATTCTCTGAATCCCAAATATATAGTTTCTTTTTAGTGTCTGGGGAAAAAAAAATCTCCAAATGCAAGATCTACTTTCCAATCTCAGGGAATAAACTTTTTCTTAAGAACCCACTAACGGGCCCGGAGAGATAGCACAGTGGCATTTGCCTTGCAAGCAGCCGATCCAGGACCAAAGGTGGTTGGTTCGAATCCCGGTGTCCCATATGGTCCCCAGTGCCTGCCAGGAGCAATTTATGAGCAAACAGCCAGGAGTAACCCCTGAGCACCGCCGGGTGTGGCCCAAAAACCAAAAAAAAAAAAAAAAAAGGAACCCACTAACATCACCAATATGCATGGTTTT
Organism: Suncus etruscus; assembly: GCF_024139225.1. Lineage (NCBI taxonomy): Eukaryota > Metazoa > Chordata > Mammalia > Eulipotyphla > Soricidae > Suncus > Suncus etruscus. The sequence goes on from NC_064851.1 coordinate 145,718,297, forward strand.
ATATGGTTTTGTATATTTACTTATTCTTTTATTCATTTCCTTCATTGGGTAATGTTTACAATATAATAAGAATTCCTAAGCCCACCTTTTTAATTTAATTTGAAGCATCATGATTCACAAATTGTTAGTGATAGAGTTTCATACATACACTGTTACAAAACAATGCCCTCCACCATGATCTCTCAATTCACTCCTTACCAGCACCCCTGCCTCCCTCAAGTTCCTATAAATCAATTCTCAGTTTCTTTTGTCTTTGAACATTTATTATTCCCATACTATTTTATATGCAACATATTAGAGATATAATTCTGCATCTGTGCCTCTTTAGCTTACATCACTTAGCATGATCCTCTAGTTCTATCCACAAAGAGGCAAATTGCATGATTTTCTTACAGTCAAATAATATTCCTTATTCTTTATCAAGTTTTTATTCATCTCTGGGAATCTCAGGTTGTTTAAATACTTAGACTATTGTGAATAGTGCTGCAATGATCATAGGAGCATAAATATTTTTTCAAAATAATGTTTTGTGAGCTTTGGGGTAGATATCAAGAAGTGAAATTGCTGGGTCACATGGAAATCCAATTCTTTGGTGTTCATATTTTTTCCAAAGAGGTTTAACTATTGATATTCCCACCAGCAGTGAATGATACTTTTTTTTCTACGTCCACACTAACACTTGTTTTTGTACTTTGTTATGCTTTCCAGTCTTACTGGCATGAAGTGCTATATCAACTTGTTCTATCAATCCCATGTTCATCAAAAACTGAATCTCTAAAGTTAACAATGTTCTACAGCAAGATTCAAACCTCATCTTCCTATATATCAATCCTAATTCACTTTCATCTTAAATCTTATATCCATCAATTCTTCATCTGACCATTGACAGATATATAGAGAGCTTTATCATAAAAACAGTTGTTTCATAATAATAGATTCATATTGCATATGTTATTTTGGTATGTTGTCTTTAAATTAAATATTCTATCAATAAGTTTCATCTGTACTCTTTCAAAAAATTATCTACTTTGTTTTTTGCTTTTTGTTTATTTATTTGAGATGACAGGGATTGAACCAAGAACTTCATAACTGTAAGGCAAGTGCTCTACTATTAAATCATGTATCCAGCCCTATTTTTAGTAATATAAAATATTACATAAGATAGAAACACCATGATTAACTTTATTTACATTTTATCCCCATTGGGTACCCAGGCCATGCACAATTGGGAGCACTTAGTGCATAAAAACTACGAAGGAAGAAATTCAGGACCTCACACTTGTCCTGAGTGCATCATAAGCTAATAAACCATCTTCTTGGCCTTTTTTGCTGGGTATCCCAAACAGCAAGTTTCAGGATCATCGCATCAGTTGCAGATGGCACTATGGTTTGAATGCATGTCTTATGTCTTATACTTACCAGTAAAGTATTCGAAGTTATTGTACCATCTTTGGGGACCATGATACCATCACACTAATTACTTTCTGTTGATAAACAATTACATTGTTTCCTGCTGCCTGTTTTTCATTCTGACCAGTATTACTATGAACATTCTTGGTAGTAGTTCTTGCTACATTCTTCAGTATGTATTTAAGAGAGAGAGAAAGAGAATGATAGAGAGAGAGACAGAGAGATTAATGGACTTCGGGAAGTAATTCCAAACTTATTGCCACAATACTTTTCCTAGTTCATGATGCCACCAGAAATATGTAAGATATCATGTTGTCTCCTATCTTTTGCAATTCTTGGTATTACAACTATCAAAATGATAGGTAAATTACAATTCCTGGTCACTGTTGACAATGAATTCTCTCATTATTTATTCACCAAATATTTTTTCTTTCTTATGAAAAACTTCTTTATGGCTTTTTTTCATTTATGGCTTTTGTGCTTTTTTAAATTGCTAAGCCATGATATGATCTGAAGATGTGATAGCACCCTTTTGGGGGGATGTTCCCAAGCATCAGGAATCTGGGAGCCTACCAGCAATTCTTAACCAGACCATAGATCAGTACAAAGCCTCAAAGGCACAATACCTTCTGGACCTTGATTTTCAGGGGGTCTGGTGATGTTCGGAATTGAACCATGCTCAGACACATGCTTAGCATGTACCAAAATGCCTGTTCTATCTCCTGACCCCCCACCCATGTCACCCTACTTAGCAGTCCTATAGCTCTAATTCTGTGACCCTATATATACCTCATAAATAATTTTTGTAAATTATCTATCATACCTGTGCACAGTAGATACTCTCATACTCCCATTAAATATGTTTTTAATGAAATAAGAAATGCTGTTTGCATGCATGTTATCTCAAATATACTCCAAAATCAGTCCTGCCCACACTATTGAACCCTTCAATCTGCCATGCACCCTTTACTCATAGTCTTTATCCTCTTCTCACTACTATTCTCTTCCCTATTTTCTGTAAGAATCATGAGACCCAAGGGAGCAATTAGGCATTCATGTATTCATATTCCTACTTCACAAATATTTTACTACACAGTAAGAAAAAGTACAGTAAAAAAGTACCACCTCTGAAAGGCATGAAAGTTAACCCAGAGGGTTGATAACAACTCTATTCCAGCTTTTAGGAAACCTAGAAGAGCAGAGACTACACTCCTTATCAATTCATGACAAGAAGACCAACACACAGAAGGCACTTGACTTTATGTTCCAAATGCCTTGATTTTAGGAAGCCAATAACCATTGTGGAAAATGATGGTGAATGAGAAGTGGGCTCTAGGCAGGGTGAAGGATAGTGGTGCCATGCACCTGTTGCACAGCTTCAATGGAGGCAGATCTGTACTTAAAAGCCTAGACCTTGTGCCAGACACCTATCCCCTCATGGCTCGGCATTCCACCCTCACATAGAATGTTCCAGTAAGGTCCGCCAAACAGGCTTATCTCCTGCCAGCCCCACAAGGCCATCTGCTGTCAACTATCCCTCCTTTGCTGTAAATGCAGAACTGCCATGCTGGATTCTCCACAAACAGCCTCTCGGAAGTCTTTTTCATTTCTGTTGAAAAAGAAGGGAAAGGGGCCAAGAAGGTATTCTTGATTCCTTCTCCTCAGGACAGCACTCTGGAAGGGTGGAGCAAGCCTGGAAGCTGAGATACATTCCTGATACAGGAAAAGGGGAGCCTTGGCACCACGCGGCTGTTCTCTGTTCAGTGGGTCGGTAAACATTCCAGCCATTTTGAGGTATTATTTCCCCCTTTAGGACAATGTACTTGAGTCTGGGTTCTTTTTGCTTTGTTTATCCAGTAATCATTATAGCAAGAGGGATGCACCTGTGCCACAGGCCCATTAGACTTGGAATTGCTTCTCTCCTGAGCAGAGGCATGTCAGAAACTGGCCTTGGCACTCACAGCCCACTGCAGCAGAGGAGCATGAACAAGATGCATCCCTGAGTCATAACACTTCACTGGCTGGAGGCTGGGAGAGATGAAATTTAAAGAAGGAACTGCCCAAGGTCAATTTAATACTCTGAAAGCTGGTTCATCTGGCTCCAGGCCCGCTTCCACCACCCACCTTGCCTAGAAAATCTTACAGTCGCTGTCCCAGGCAAGAAAGAGGCAGGGAGGAGTGGGAAGGAAAGAATCCACGGCAAGGTATGTGGGTGCTCCTAATCTCTTCTCTCCATGGAAGAGGCCTCCAGAGGGCCATCACGGCTATACTTAGGGAGGACTGTATGTCCAGGGGGATCAGAGGGAAAGAAGATTATGAACAACTCCTCTCACACAGGGTTGGAGCTTCCTCCAGCCCTAAAGCCCTCTCACATCCTTTCTGCTACTAGAATCTAGTGGACACCTGGATGTTAAGTTAAAGAACAGGCACAAAAGCCCCTGACCCCCACTGATCAGACTGTCTTCACCAGATCACCTCAAACTGGGCAGGGGGAGGGCAAGATGAGCCAGAAGGGTCCTTTGTTTGGAGCATCAGAGCCTGACACAGAAGCAGCTCCTGAGCTCCTGTGACTCACTTTGTCATCTGTCGCCTCGTGTGCATGCAGGTGTGCGTATTTTAGCTGGAGGAGCCCAGGCATGGAAATCGCTCTCCCTGTGCCCATATATTATCAGTATTTTTTAACATGTCGCTTTCCAAGCAGGTAATGCATTTGCAGAGACAGTGATCTTTCATCGGGAGATTACGATGATTTGTGTTCCCTGTCTGAATTCCAGCATAAATTTCAAAACCAGTGAGGCATTGGCTCATGGCAAGAGTGGCGTTCTGGGATATGACAGGCTCTCTGGGCAAACCTGGGCCTGCAGCCATTTGTCCTGATTAGAGAAGGTTTTGAAAATCTTCCTTGGGCCTTGCTTTCTTTATATTTTCCCCCCATTCAGGTTGTTCCTGCAGGTTGCCCTTGCAGTGGGGCATGAGCCTGTTCTGTTGTCTGGGCTAGTGCCATGCAGGGCATGAAAGACATCCACCCCTGGAGTCCCTGATTCCACCAAAATTAGCAGGAAAACTTGACTTAGGACTCTGGGATTATTGTTCCGCATTAAGTTATGAAAAGTGACCCTAACTTATGAGGTTAATGGAAGTATCACATAAAAGAGCATCCATAGGAATCCCTACTCAGAAAATAAATCCCCAAACTAAGCAAAGTTCCCAATCTAGTCCCAAACTACAGACACACTTTAGGCATCTACTATGTCTACTCCCTGGGGGTTAGGGTTGGGGGAACTATCACTTGGTCAGAACTTCCTTCTCTAAAATTCTTCCATAGATTCTTGTTTAGAGAAAAAAAAAACTATCAAGTTCTTTTGCTGTGCCTAGTGTTACAATCTGGGAGCCACAAACAACACAAAATAACTTATCCACAATTTCAGAAACTGGAAGCTCGGTTCCAAGTATCAGTGGGTTTGACTCCTCCTGAGGCTTCTCGAGTGCTTAATTCAACCACTCCACCACAGTGTCCCTTGGTCTTCCTTTGGCAGACTTCAGTGTTTGAATTTCCTTTATGGTCACAGGTAAGATTGGATCAGATCCATTAGATACTCCATTTAAACTTAATGACATCTTTTAAAGGCCATGTCCCCAAATATAGTCTCATTCTTAAGGACTGGGAGGCAGTTAGCATGTCAATATATGAACTTGAGGGACATCACTTGACCCTAGTTTTATCTTATTCATAGCACTTGAAGGGCACAAGCATGAAGAAATGTCTCAGACAAAAAGCAAAGAGCCAACTCATCTCCAGACACAGCGAAGCTTTCTTCCAAATGCTGACTAAGATATTCTTGCATAGGTGATGGGAATGTTGCACTAGTGAAGGGGGATATTCTTTTTATGACTGAAACCCAACTACAATCATGTTTGTTGTTTAAATAAAGATGTTTTTTAAATAAAGATATTATTTTAAGAAAATAAAATATCGGGGCCGGGCGGTGGCGCTGGAGGTAAGGAGCCTGCCTTGCCTGCGCTAGCCTAGGACGGACCGCGGTTCGATCCCCCGGCGTCCCATATGGTCCCCCAAGAAGCCAGGAGCAACTTCTGAGTGCATAGCCAGGAGTAACCCCTGAGCGTCACAGGGTGTGGCCCAAAAACCAAAAAAAAAAAAAAAAAAAAAAAAAGAAAAGAAAATATCATAAAATAATTTTTTAAAAAATTTTAGTTGAGATTATAAAAGATTTTCTTGCAGACTTCTAACTCAGACCCGATAGTCCACCTTCAGTGAACAAATGGAAAAACAGAGGAAAGACAGGGAGGGAGGTCATACAGGTTGACCCAAGACAAAGCCTGGAACCAATATGAGTGGCTTCTGTCCCTCTTGGCACACTCCCTTACACTGTCCCTAGTGAAGGTTTATGCCATCTCCAGGTGTCTGTGCCAATGAGGGCAGACAGCATCTATGAAAAATGTGCAATTGCCTGTAGGTTGGCCTTCTGCCTTTGGCATGTGACTAGCCTGTTCAGCCCCCTCTTCCCCAGAGTCATGTGAGCACTGCCCACTCGGCAATGGGGGAGGGCATACTGATGTAAGACCCAAGGAGTCCTTGCCTGTGGCTGGATTTGACTTTTGTTCCTCGTAGGAACTCTTCATAGGAGAGACAGCTACAGCCCAATAGGTCCAAAAGAACAGTTGTGCAGCTCAGACAGGCACAGTAAGAGGGGACCTGGCTGGTGGCATGAGAGGTTTACAGTGGGTCTTGTCAGAGCTTTGTGGTGGAAGGAGCCTGGAAGAAGTTCCACCTCAGACCCACACCCTAGTGTTCAGAAATAACCCTGGGTTTAACCTCCTCTCACAGAAAATAACCAGTTTTATTTCCCACCCAAATATCTAAATTGGTGACTATCTCCACAGTGGTGTTATTAGAGCTAGTGGTATTTAACTCCCTCCAAGGATTCGCAATATCCTGAATCTTTTTTGGGAGGCCACACCTGCTAATGCTCAGAGGTTACTCCTGGCTATGCACTTAGAAATTGCTTCTGGCTTGGCGGACCATATGGGACGCCGGGGAATCAAACCGCAGTCCGTCCTAGGTTATCGCATGCAAGGCAAATGACTTACCACTTGTACCACCACTCTGTCCCCCACCCTAATTAATTTTATTCTACTAAGTGCATTTGTTTGTGGGAGAAGAAGAGTTTGTAATGGACTTTCCATCACTTAGAAGAGAAACACCAGAGTAGAATTGGAGGAGACTAGTTTCAAAACTAGATTTACCTCTTCTTGCAGGCTTGTGGATAGTCTAGTCCAGTGGTCCTCAAACTTTTTAAACAGGGGCCAGTGTACTGCTCTCAGACTATTGGACTATAGTAAAACCGAAAACTATGAACAAATTCCTATGCACACTGCATATATCTTATTTTGAAGTGAAGAAACAAAATGAAAACAAATACAATATGTGGCCTGTGGGCTGTAGTTTGAAGACCACTGGACTCTAGTCCCTTCCTGTTGCAGTGTCAACCTCTTGGAATGAGGCTATGTGGCAGGAATAGGAGAAATAAGAATTAAGTTAAGGTCAGGCAGGACTTGTTCCAGATCACTTACTTCATATGTGATTCTTGACTCCATTATTTGCCTTTCACTAGAAAGGCAAAATATGGCAAAAAAAAAAAAAAAGGGCTCCAAAAGCTGGTGGTTGAGGCACTCTCCTGGAAAATGAGGACACATTTGTAAAAAGGATTTTGTATTAGAATCCTTTGTCCTCTTTTCTTTTTGGTGCAACTCAGTGTTTCCCAAAGAGATAAAACTCTCTTTGTTGCGCCATGTTCATCCTGGACATGATACTGGGGGCCATTGAAATGATGTGGGGGACAACAATATTCTCAGGGGCAATTGGGGAGAGTACTTTCTTCTTCACTTAAAAAAAGAGATTTTCAGAGAGGTAATACACTGGTTAAGATGCTTACCTTGCACATAGCCAACCCAGGTCAATTCCCAGCATTTCATGTGATCACCAGAGCTTGCCAGAAGTTATTTCTGAGCACAAAGCCAGGAGTTACCATTGAGCACAGCCTGGTATGGCACAAAAATATGTAGAAAAAGTGGTGAGCAATGGACCAAATAAGTTCAGGGTCCTCTGAACTGAGCATAGGTGGAGGCAGAGGGGAAGTAGAAATGATCAGGAACAAATCTGACAAAGCACAAGTACCTGTACTCTGGGGTCACCAAACAGCATTTACTGGCTTACTCTTTACCTGAAAAATCCCCAGCCCTTCTTCTTTCCTAGCAGAGAACTAGTATAGTCTCCAGGCACCAGGGAGACAAAGAAGCAGGCTGCTCTCTTCAGGTCACTGTGGGCTACTAGCAGCAACATCACAATCACAATTGTATGGGATCACACTTTGGTCTTCCAAGGCTTCCGCATCCTGAAAACAGGTCCAGTGCCTTGAAAGTGACTTTGCCTTCTGCAGTCTCTCGTGGAGTCCATCAACTGGACAAGAGCCCAGGTGAAAAAAGCTTTGAAGTAAGAGAGCAAAGGTCACTTGAAGAGAAAAGGATTAGAAACACCATCCACAAGAGTTTTCCAACAGCTGGGAATCCTGCCACATTCAATGCTGGATTTTGAAAGAATTTGATGATATAATAAACAAATATGCAGGATCTGTACCTCTTGCTCTCAAGTACTCCCTCACCTCTTGCCAGTGCTATGTACCTCTGTCACCTCCATTTTTTGCTACAACTCCCAACAGGATAAGAATAGCTGCCTACTAGGGCCTGGATAAGAATAGCTTCACAGAAGAATAAAAATCATAGATATATATGGAAATATTACACATATATATACATTTATATAAGTAAATAATGTACATATGTATATACATACATCAGGGCAGGTATATGTGACCCCACATGCATATTTGTGTTTTTTATATATTGTTCTAAAAAGAAACAGAAACTAATCTCTATCCCTGTGTCCTCCCCCATTTCTGCTCCATCTCCCACACCTTCTAGAGAGAAATTTTAGTCTGTATCTGCTCCAAGTATGGGAGGGGATGTGGAGGAAAAAGAAGAGAATACTCAGTAAACAGTATTATTAACCCATCGGCTGGCAATAAATCAGAACAGGAAGGTGACCTCAGCAGGCTGGAGTAATCCTGCATGTCAAGAGGAATTTATGAGGCCAATTTTATTGGCCTGCATGACCCAGGCTCCTTGGAGACATCTCAGTAACAAATTCAATCCACTTCATTTATGAGCTGTGTTCAGTGTCAGCAGTGGGCTCAGCCAGAGTGCCGTGACCACATCGCTGAGAAAGCCCCAGGAGCAGGATTCTGAGAGAAGCTATGTTCCCTATCCATCCTGACTAGAACTCCCTGAGAGCCAGCCACATCTACCCTGGGAGCTGCCACTTTAGACTACTTGACCTAAGTCTCCTTCTAGTTCCAGTCAAGCTTGCAGCAAAGCCAGACACACTTCCCTCCATGCAGAAGGAGAATGTAACTTAACAGCGTGGTTCCTTGGAGCACTTTCCTTGGTATTTGGAGAAAGACAAATCCTGCTCACTGTAGGGACTTAGCATCTCTGGTCCCGAATACCAGTGTTGTAGTAATAATACTAGATGCTAGTCATCCCCCTTCCAATCATTGCTTCTACCCCACCTCCATTTTTCCAAATCTTCTCGCTTAATGTGGGCTGGTAGGCAATGACAATAGTCCCAGCCTGGGCACAGACATCAAATAGGTATAGGTGTGTGAATGGGACTATCTCTCTCTCTCTCTCTCTCTCTCTCTCTCTCTCTCTCTCTCTCTCTCTCTCTCTCTCTCTCTCTGTTTTCTGTTTGTCTCAGAAGAATAGGAGATATCCCTGCAAGAAAGTAGCAACTAGAGGGATCTGGAGGCAGTAGGTGTCATCTTAGTGAGAAAAGACCACCAGGAACCTCAGCACCCCCTGAGCAGAGGGTCTGGTGCATACCTGGCCTTTACCTGTGCTCTGTGCTTTTTGGACTCCCAATGCTAGGCGGAAGGCATTGAAGTCTATTTGACTGTCCCTGTCATCGTAAGGTTTACGGATGGTTAATTTATTTTTTATAGCACAGTCATTGATGGCTGTTAAATCACAAATGAGAGCCAATAAAGGGTGAATTGCAGCTGAAATTACACTGTTTATATGACAGCAGAGTGCCGGCTAAAAGATTCATATGCTGCTGATGAAGTATGTTATAAATTTTAATTACCATAGTTTGTACAAATGACATGTTTGAAATGCTATTGAGTAATGTGACCCTGATAATGAAACTATAAAATAAATCATTAACTTTCTGAATGAGCTTTTTTATTTCAGTGTCGCACTGAGTAAACTTTTCCGTTTATTCTAGATCAGTCTTTTCTGGCCCCCCACGAGTGCCTGCCCTGGCTTCATCAACTCCACTCTGCACAGAATGGGAACAAGAAGACACAGGAGACTGGGGGCTCTGGTGATACCTGGGGGAGCAGCTAGGCACGACTGAACCTCCCCTGTTCTGAACAGGGCCTGAAGGAGGAGAGTCAGCTTATTCTCTAATAAACCTGGCCCACAATGGGAAGCCACTGTCCTTTTGCAAATGTAGAGATGCCCTTGCCCAGGGCTCTTAAACTTTCTGCTTTCATAGCCACTTTTCAGTCAAAAAATGTAACATAGCAAGCACTGCCACAAACACTTCAAATTAATCTGCATTTGAGTTTTGATTCATTTTTTGTCATTCCGAAGCCTTTTTTCCAATCCCCATACTCAGTGACCCAGTCCCACTGAATGTCTTAAGCAACATCTTAAGAAGTAAGGCTCTAGCAATTCTATCCCCTTGCATCCCAAGGAAGGTTAAAATACCCAGCAGAGCAATTGCTGATGATGTGATGCCCAGATGCTTCCAACAACTGGATAGCAAGTACAGCAGGTAAGATAATCACAAGAATATGACCAAACTTTTCAGGCTCTCACCCCAATTTAAAGTCCTGAAGAGAAAAAGGCAAATGGATATTTGATGATTTTCCTAATGTTCAAATGCCCCTATTTCAATCCATGACATAATCCTGAACACTATGACCTATGAATCATTCCCTTATAATATCTCCTAGACACCACTAACCTTATTATACATATCCTGCAGAAAAGAACGCAAAAGTCCAGGGAAAACCTAGAAGGATTCCACTTTCCCTACACACATATGCTCAGTCAGGGTCACCTCCTGCTCCAGGAGGCTCTGACTCAATCAGGTACTCCCAAACACACATAGTCCTTATTTTGCATGATAGGAATCACACAGGTACATTTGAAAGCATTCCACGTTCTAGAATTTGAACACATTAAGACCCCTGAGCCATAATTTGCACCCTCCTTTCAGCATGAGTAGAGTTGGAGGTTGGGAGAGAAAACACAGCAAAGGCAGTTCTATTCTGTGCCTTATAAAAATTCCAGGAGAAAAGAGAAAGTTTAAAAAGTCCCCAGGTGTTACTTATCCACCTTCATGGGGCATATTTTCCACCTTCTCACTTTGCATTGGAGGAAACAGAAGCTAGTTCACATGGGAATTATGCTTTGCTGACACATAGAAGAGGGGAATGATTGTTTTCATCAACCTTGCCTGATGACTCCAAGACTAACTTTGGATAAGCAACACCACTTGTTGGTGGCATCACAGAGCTAGCAACACCACTGTCTCTCTACTGAAGGCCCCTATGGGGCCAGCGAGATGGCGCTAGAGGTAAGGTGTCAGCCTTGCAAGCGCTAGCCAAGGAAGGACCGCAGTTTGATCCCTCAGCATTCCATATGGTTCCCCCCAAGCCAGGGGCAATTTCTGAGCGCTTAGACAGGAGTAATCCCTGAGCATCAAATGGGTGTGGCCCAAAAAACAAAACAAAAAAGTCACTATTATGTGCCTCTTCCCTCTCTAGAAAGGCTATCTGCAGGGACCATGGCTGGCATGAGAGATTGGGCTTATGGTTGTTCTAGTCTCTGGAACAAATTTGCTCTCTAGAGTGTGCCAGATAAAAGGGCATATACTGTGGAGAAGCCTTTGGTTCTTCACAGGAGTCTACAGAAGAGACCTAGGTTTGACAATGCACCTCACAATGAAGCTCTGCAATGGAGAATTTTCAGAACTTCAGAGACCACACTGCAAGAGATTTCCATGGTCCAACCCATTTTCAAATGAACTATGGACACAAGCCTGCGATCCCCTTAGACCACTACTACATGACTGATTGGCGCAAGAGTAAAATGCAAATACATTCCTGAGACATTCAGAAAAATTTGAGAACTGACTATTTATTGAACAGCATTAAGAAATGATGGCTAACTTGTAAACTGTGATAGAAGTATCACAAATATATTTTTGAGAATTTTTCATTTTGAGAAATGCATACAAACATGAGAACAGAGGAAGCAATTTGTTGTCTAGGGTTTCTTCTAAACCTACTCAGGATGAGAAAAGATGGGGGAACTAGTGGAAGAAAAGAGAGGCCACAAATTAATAACCACCCACTGAAACTAGTAATTAGTTCATTATTCTATCCTTCAAAATATATGTTCAATTTCTCTTAATAAAAAGTGAATTTGGAACCAGAGAGATAGCACAGAGGATAAGGCGCTTGGCTTGCACACAGCCTGCCCAGTTTTGATCCTTGACATTCCATATGTTTTCTAAGGCCTGCCAAAAGCGATCTCTAAGTGCAGTGACAAGAGTAAATTCTGAGCACTTCTGGGTGTGGCCAAAAAATCCCTTTAAAATAAAAAAAATAATAAAGAGAAATTAAATTCCAAAAGCCCTTGTTCCTAAAAATCTATAGCAATGTCCATTCTCCCCCAAGCATTCTCAGCAGTGTCAGATCGGTAAAATGTCTTACCATCTCTCTCAGAAGAGAATTAAAAACACAATTTAACTATTCCCTACTTAAAAAGTTGTGAAGATCACAACAGACAATGAAGAGGGGCTCTTAGGAAAATAGGGTTTGAGAAATACGAGCACAGATGCATAAGTCCCTGTAGTCAAACTACAGCTCCACCTCGGGTTAGCTATGTGGCTCTGAATCTTTTCTACCTTTGGTATTATAGAAAGCATACTGTTGCAAGGGTTCACTGAGATTATGGTGCAAATAATTAAGGAAAACACTGAGCATTGCACAAATTTTTGTTGCTCAGATAAACAATATTAACATTATTCAAATAAATTGCAGCATTCTGTCCTTTATACTGGTAAAGATCTAGAGAAATCACTTTGTTCACACTCTGTCTTGCAGTGTCAAGAAAGTGACATCATTTCTCTAGATCCACATCACAAGTGAGTAATGAGGCTGAGTCTGAACCCCATGGTCAGTGTCCTTTCCACAATCTTTTCTCATGCATCTTGATAGGCAGTGTTATTTCTTTCTTTCACCCTCACACTGGATAAAGTATGAAAGCCTACACTGAATTTCATCCATTATCCAGAGTCTTCTGGAGGACAGGCAAGCCAAAGAGTTCTGACATGGGAAGGGCTGGAGAAGTCCTGCTAGTTGTTCCACTCCCAAAATCCAGGGACAATGAGTGGCCCATTGAGTATCCCTGACATGTATTTGTCCTTCCCTGGTGTGCTCCTGGGGTGCGGGTGATACTTCCAAGACCTCCCCTCTGACTTACCAGCCACCACAAAAAAAAAATTTTTTTCAAGGCGATGAAACAAGCTGCCCTACTTACCATTAAGAGAAAGGACCACATTATTGCTGTTATAAACCATTGATTAAGGTTTATAATAGCAATAATCCCCTCGAAATTCATTGTTACTGCAGTTAATGACCAGTTTATTAGAGCGTTAACCATCCTTGGCAATGGGCTGAGTCGTTTAATGCGGGTAACGACCAATTTCTCAAGGATTATTGCTTAAATAACAATTCTTTGTGAGATGTATGCACCACTACAAGTGTGGCTCTGGCTGGAAGCTTCTCCTCAGAAATAAGTGTTAATTATTTCCTCTGAGTTTCAATCACCAGTACTATACCTAACAAACCCCAAACTATATGCTTTGATTGAGAATGCATCTGAGACACCAAAGAAACCAAAGATAGGACAAGGGCATTGAGACAATCAATGCTTCTTCTGTGACAGATACCTAGTAGCAATGCAACCACATGTCTCAAATCTTCAAGGAGAACATCAAGGGAAAATAAGGTCTAGTTCTTAGGCTAGACTTTCCTTTCACTTTCTAAAACTCAATACTTGCCCAAACCCCTTCACCCTTTAAGAGGCAGGAATAAATGAGATCAGGCTGGGAAAAAATTATCATGAATGGAAAGCAGGTGGTAGTTAGGATGCTACTCAAAGACCTGGGGTGCATGCTTTGCATAAAAGAGCCTTAATTTCCATTCTAGTACCCAATGATCCCCTGAGCACAACTGGCAATGCTTTTCTACAAAAATAATGGGGCAGTATGATGAATCCAGGCCTCAGAAAGATTTGATCCTCTGAAGCAACATCTTAGAGTGGTATAGAGATTCAGGCAATTTATGACACCCTATAAACACAGTTTTAACAGTGCTAAAGTGCTGTTCCTTGGAGTCACTGAGCTGTTTTCTTGTTTGCTTCAGACAGAAGAGAAACAAAATATGTTTTAACTTCATAGTTCAGTTTACAATCTAACTATCATGGTACCTTTAACTCTAATAACAGACCAGAGGGATCTTATAATCATCTAGTCCAGTTTTCTTATTGTACATCTGAGATTTAAGGGGCCAGCCAAGGTAGCAGGCTTGCCTAAATCATACTATCACTTAGGAAAAAATTAGAATTTATTCTTATGTCCTTGTCATTCTCAACTTTACAGTCACCCATTTGGACACACTCAAACAGAATACTTCATCTCAATAAAAAGTGAAAGAATTATAGTTTCATCATGGTGAGAACTCAAAGTAAGGCATCCCTAATCCTATAAGAACTTAAATAAGAGTATTGGGAAAACGTGGGTGGTACCAGAGGCAAAGCAGTCTCATGAGCATTGAGTGGAAATAAAAAAAAAAAAAAAAGAGCAGACCATGCGGCTAGAGTGGTGGCACAAGTGGTAAGGCGCTTGCACACGCTAGCCTAGGATGGACTGCGGTTCTATCCCTGGCATCCCATATGGTCCCCCAAGCCAGGAGCAATTTCTGAGTGCATAGCCAGGAGTAACCCTTGAGCATCACCAGGTGTGGCCAAAAAACCAAACAAACAAAAAAATGACCAGGCCCCAAAATATCCAAACCAAAGTTAACAACAATAAATCAAGATAATCAACAACAATAAATCAAACTACAACAATCTATACACAAAAGGGTGGAGGTATAGGATGCATACTGGGGACAGTGGCAGAGGGAAATCAACACTGGTGGTAGGAATTGCTCTAGTTCACTGTCACAATGTACCTTAAATATAACTGTAAAAGACTTGTAATTCAGAAAAAAAAATAAAACAAATTTTAAACATTAAAAAAATAGTGTATTGGAAGAAGCCACAGTGTGGGTTTTCCCATATATTTTTGTTGCCCTAAATTTTTTTGCCTAAATAAATTCAAACATTTCAACACATTAACTATTTTCCATCACTTTATATTAGCTCTGATGTTTTCATAACTTATTTTTACATGATCTGAAATTTAAAAATATGATTACATTAAAATTGCACTATACTAAATTAAATAAATATAATTATTGTGTGAACCTAACATAATAAGATAGCAAATTGCTATTATAGTATCAGAGTAGTAGAAAGATTAGCTGCTGATTTACTCAACGAATATATATTAAGTTTTGTTGCCTGTCAGGAGCCCAGAAGACCTTCTCTTTTTTCTGCTTAAAACTGTTAATTGGGTTCAAGAATAGAAAACAAGGAATCTCAGCTTCCTTGAATATATGAATCTTCAATGTAATAGACTTGAGTATTCACAGAATGTTCCTCAGATATACAGTCAATTAATCTTTGATAAAGGGGCAAGAAATGCAAAGTGGAGCAAGGAAAACCTCTTTAACAAGTGGTGTTGGCACAACTGGTCAACCACAAGCAAAAAAAGCAAACTTGGATCTCCATCTAACACCATGCACAAAGGTCAAATCCAAATGAACTAAAGACATTGCTATCATACACAAAACCATAAGGTATATAGAACAATACATAGGTAAAACACTCCATGACATTGAGACTAAAGGCATCTTTAAGGAGGACACAGCACTCCCCAAACAAGTGGAAGCAGAGACAGACATGTGTGACTATATTAAGCTGAGAAACTTCTGTACCTAAAAGGAAATAGTGCCTAGGATACAAAAGCCACCCACAGAAAGGGAGAAACTATTCACCGAATACCCTTCATATAAGGAGCTGATATCTAAGATATATAAGAAACTGACAAAACTTAACAAGAAAAAAACATCTAACTCCATCAAAAAAATGAGAAGAAACTAACAGACAATTTCTCAAAGAAAAAATACAAATAGCCAAAAGGCACATGAAAAAATGTTCCACATCACTAATCATCAGGGAGATGCAAATCAAAACAACAATGAGGTACCAACTCATACCACAGAGACTGGTACACATCACAAAAACTAAGAACAATCAGTGCTGGTGAGGATGTGAAGATAAAGAAACTCTCATTCACTGCTGATGGGAATGCCATCTAGTCTATAGCCTTTGTGAAAAACATTATGGAGATTCCTCAAAAATCTGAAAAGTGAGCTCCCATATGATCCAGCTATAACACTCGTAGGGGTATATCCTAGGAACACAAAAATGTAATACAAAAATGTCTTCTACACACCTATATTCATTGCAATGCTATTTACAATAGCCAGAATCTGGAAACAACCAAGATGCCCTTCAACAGCTGATTGGTTAAAGAAACTGTGGTATATATTCACAATGAAATATTATGCAGCCATCAAGAGATATGAAATTATGAAATTTTCCTATACATGGATGGGCATGGAAACTATTATGCTAAGTGAAATAAGTCAGAGGGAAAGAGACACAGAATATATTCACTCATCTATGAGTTTTAAGAAAAATAAGAAACATTATTGTAATAATGCCAAGAGACACTACATATAAGGACTGGAAGGACCAGCTCATATGAAGCTCAAACAGTGAGTGGTGAGAGCAGTTAGAAAACCAACTATATTAACAACTACCATTACAATGTTAATAAGTGAGAGAAGTAGAATGCCTGTCTTGAATACAGGCAGGAGTGGGGGAAGAGAAAGATGTAGGGTATTTGTGGTGGGAATGTTGCACTGGTAAAGGGGTTTATTCTTTTTATGACTGAAACCCAACTACAAACATGTTTATAATCATGGTGCTTAAATAAAGATATTATTTTTAAAAAGAATATATAAATCTTGCAACCTTCAGAATTTTATTTAATAGCAAGAACCATCACCTATGAATGATGACAAAGAACAAATTAACATCCTTTTTTAGGATCTCAGTGAAGAAATTTTCTGAAAGTTACTCGCTGTTCCTTCTGTCCTTGAAACAAAGAAACCCACCTTCACCCATGTAATCTGATTAATCAATGAGGCATCAAGAGCCCCCTCCATCAGACAAAGAATCTGCCAAAGAGAATCAAGGGCCATTCCCTTTCCAGTTTTCTCTATAATATGATGACACCATCGTGATGAAATTGAACCCTATTTTACCCAAGTAATAATATTCATGAGTCTGATGTCAATTTTTTTTAAATCATCAAAGTGAATCTATGATTGTTAGATTGGACAAATCTTCCCTAAATCACAATTGCTCAATATCTTCAACTCATTCCCAATTGCATTGCTAACCATATCCCCAACTGTATTGCTCATAAGATATTATAAAACTTTCATGTGAATCTATGCAAGATAGTAACATCAATTACAAATCATATTTGAGCCTGCCTATAGGTTTGTTGTATCAAGTGAATAAGTTAATATATGGAAAGTGCTTAAAAGCATGGCTGGCACATATAGTAAGGCTCAATAAATGTTAATGGTTATTTCTGTTGGCTAGAATGTAATGTCTGATACTAAAGCGGATTAAAAATAATCAGTCAACAATCTACTCTACATAATCATAAACGAAATGCAGTAAGTCTAATAAACTAAATGAAACCAATATAGTTTAATTTGTTCAGCAACTTTCTGAATTGTAACAACTTACCATGGAGGTGTATATACATCTAATTTCGAGTTCCAATGATAGACACCTATAAACAGTTTATTCGAGAGTGGTATATTGTTGGTCACCGCTGCACTTAACTTTCAGTAGTAGCAGCAGAATGAGCTAGAATGGGTCTTGAATTTAGATAGGTGCCAAAAACCTTGCTTGCCCTTTACCAAGACTCAAGAAACTTACCAATATTTTTCTCCTCATTTACTTCTATACTGAACTTAATTCCTGTCAACACTCATTGAATGTTTTTAAGGTTGCCAGGACTATACTATGAAATACAAACATATAGTCTAGCCCAGCTTTGAAGTAGCTGACAAATCAGCACAGACAGTACACAAAGAGCTAAATGGAACAAAAGGTGATAAGTGATACCCTCAAATTGTGAGTGAGGAATGGAAGAAATAGACAGGAAGAGAAAGAAGACTTGAATGTGGAGATACAATAGAAGAGTAATATTTTTTTGCCTAGAAAAGTGAAACTTCACAAAGATCCACTTGACCAAAGTATGGCCCTAAACCACTTGTTAAAGGGCCTAACAAAAGCTAGCCCAAGAGAGAATGGGATCTAGGGAGAAAGTGGCTAACTGGGGACTGACAAGGAGAAGAGAGAGAGAGAGAGAAGAAGAGAGAGGAGATAGAGAGAGAGAGAGAGAGAGAGAGAAGTAGAGAGAGAGAAAGAGAGAGAGAGAGAGAGAGAGCAACTTTGATAAACTTAAGAAAAATCTAGAAGGGATAACAGAGCCTGCAAACATTTAAAGTCATATCAAAAGACTTGGAAAATCTTATTAAACCACTTTACACCTTAGAACTGAAAGATATGAATCCAGCTTTTACCTGGAAGATTCTGCGCATAAATCTTCAGCATTGAAACAGAGTTCTACAAGTTGGTAAAGGCAGGAATAAGAGTCAACTGGAGAGAATTTGCAAAACAAAAAGTAAGAGCTTGAAAAGGCATAGAGCTGTCATACACATGAATCTCTTACTCTGAGGTCTGGCTGAAACTATCCAAAATGATTGCACTCTTGCCTAAAATTCCAAGAGGTTCTTTGTTTTGTTTGTAGGTCATGCCCAGTGGTATTCATGGCTTCCTTGTACCTCAGTGCTCAGGGATCACTGCTGCTCATGCTTAAGGGACCTAATGTTGTACCAGGGAACAAACTAGAGTTAACTGTAAAGCAAGCAACTTGACCTCTATATTATTTCCTCAGCTTTTCCCGAAGGCTCTTTGCAATATTTGGGGAAGGTTTCCCATTTTTGAATAAAACACCTGAAGGCTGTGAGGCATTTGAAAAGAAAAAAACTTGGGGACAAGCCCAGAAACTAAGTCCAAGCAGTGATTTAGCTTGTCAAGGGGAGAGATCAGTGGCTTCTTACTGTAGCTCCGTTTTCTTGTTGGCTTTTGAAATTTCAGAGATTCTCGCTTCCCTGCCTCTCATGTCTCCAATGGAGAACTGTCACCAACAAAATGAGTATCCCTTCCTCTAACAGAGATTCTTATTTTTATGGGGGGGTGGGAGAAGACTCATTTTCAAAGGGAATACTGCAACAGAGCATTACCTCTGCAGTTCCATTTTTTATTTTTAGTAGCTCTCTTTCTAAATTTTATAGTCTCTTTTCTTTCCAGCTTGGTTGGATACCTAGGCCTTCCTGCCTCATGATTTGGGGCTACAGCCAACAACGATAGGGACCCTCCCTTCTTCCTGAGCCAGGCACACAGTTGAAATCATGTTGCAAGTGCTAAGCCTGGAAGGAGGTGCTCTGGGTTTGGGGTGAATTCTGACTGAGGTGTGTGACCCCAAAAGTGGCCATTCAGATTTCCTCCGGTGCTCAAGAATCATTCAGTGCTCCTAAGAGACCTGAGGTGGGGGTGAGAGGTCAGAAGGAATCTCCCATCCAGCAGGTTTGACAGGTACATAACATTCAGCAAGAGTAAAAGCCCCAATTCCACTCCTTAATTAAAAACATTTTTCATTCCAAACCTATAAAAGGCAGATGTGCCACATTCTCCCAACCACACATCGCTGCTTTGTATTGAGTACTGCAGTACGAATTCTTCTTTCCCAGGGCCAAGACAGGGAGCGCCTGCTTCTCTCACTACTTTCTCCCCCACCCCTCATTCTGCACTTGCTAGGAAAAGTTACTTTCGTTCTTCTCAGGAGCAACAGAGTTGACGCCAACCCCCTGACAACCACATCTCAGGACATCACCATTCTGAGCTGGAGTAGTAGGTTGCTCTTCTCCCAGACAGATCAATAGGACAATGGTATTTTCTTGTTTCAGAGTACATTTTCATCTCAATTATTACCTTACTAGGTTTATATTATTTTAATTCCACTAAGTAACATTGCATTGAAACATGATTTCATGTTTCGGAGTACAAACAACATTATAAATATTTGTGAATTCTATGTTAAGTTTCCCACATAGAGTCAAGAACTATAGTATAGCAGATAAGGAATCTTCCTTAGCCATAACCAACCCCGACTCAGTCCACAGTACCCCATGTGGTCCCCATGCACCACCAGGAATGATCTTAAAGCACAGAGCCAAGAGTAAGCCCTGAGCACTACTGTGTATGGCCCATAAAACAAAAAATAAAAGCAAAAAATATTACCAACCCAAGTGTCCATTGACAAAATATTGGATAAAGAAAATGTGCTGTGTATATGCCTACATAGAATGAGATGCTATTTAGCTTTTAAAAATGTAAGTTGAATCTTGCATTTGTCTACAGGATGTTTTTGTGGGTTTGGTTCACAAATAGTATGCAGTGGGGTCATTCCCAGTTATACTCAACCAACTCAATCTGGCATATCTGTGATAAGATCTGTGATAAGGTGCAGCAACCACCAGGGCTACATGTGGCAGTACTTGGGTGTACCACATAGTATGAAGTAAAAAAATCTGAGACCTCAAATATTCCTAGGGCATGGTTTAGTCCTTGGCAAGATTGCCTTAGCCAATTACCAGGATTTTTTTTTTAAGAAGTTGGGGATTTGTCCTGGGTTAATAAGTCATACTGACATCTTCCTCAGCCCAGGAATTGAAAAAGCAAAACTTCTGTAAGAAAGAATGAATCGCTTGCTAAGACCTAGTCTAAAAACACATTTAATGTGCTCATAATACATTTTCTACCTTGCATGACCCCATTCTTCTTGAATTTCATGGAGGTTAGATATTTGGTTTAATTTCTTGGTGCAGAAAGTTCAAGACCAACATAGGATGTTGCTAATAGTAATTGGAAATGCATTTATTTTGGTGCCTCTCCTTAAGCAGAAAGAGGGAGAAGGTCCTGAGAGTCAAATGTTCTCCTTTATGTGTCTAAAATCATTTAGCATTTTTTTCAAGTGTCCTCTGCTTTGCTTCTCAAGATACTGTAGACTAGAAGTTTTTGTTTGTTTGTTTGTTTTTTAATTTTTTAATATAATTTTTATTTTGATCATAGTGGCTTACATATTGTTGACAATAATATTTTAGGTAAATATTTACATAAAATCAGGGGGGATTCCCATCACCAAATTGTCCTCCCTACACCTCCGTTTTTGTCCTATCTCCCCTATCCTCTTCCCTCACCCCCAGGGCTGCTAGAATATGTGGTCCCCTATATACCTATCCTACTACATAGTAGTCTTACACCTGTTTGGTCTTGGTGCCTCCCTTATTTCCCCCTCTAATTGGGAGGCAGGACTAGCTAGTTCAAGTTGCGTGGTTTTGTTTGAAGAAGAGAAAAGTAATGAACTGGGGTAAAAGTCTAATACTCCGAAAGTGTGCGGAATCCTTCTAGAGGCTCTCATCATAGATTTGAGAGATGAAGGAGAAAAAGAAGATGAAACACTCCACCAGTACAAAAAGAAGTGTCAAATATCCAGTGAGGACTCCAACAATAATGATAAGCACCACAAAAAATAAAAAAATAAAAAAATAATAAAAATTAAAAAAAAACCCGCCATGGTCTTGAGATAAGAAACATGGCATACCACATAAAGAAAGAAAAGAAAAGAAGAGAAAAAATAGGTATAACTGGGGACAATAGCTTCAATAACCACACCCAAACAGAGAAATCAACCAAAAATAGATAGGTAAATAAAAATAATAATAATAATAAATGAAGATAAAAATAGTATATAAAAAATAGACAATGTTTTGTGCTGTTTGCTTTTTTTGTTTTTTCCCTCCTGCCCTGGCACAGTAAATATTGGGGTTATTCGAAAAGGAATTCACTTGGCCTAAGAGATATGGGGTTTCTCCGCCCTTGGAGTGTATTGTCATGGGATCAACTATAGACTCTGTTCAGGATCATTTACTCTCCCGGTGGTGCTTTTGTGGTGTTTGGAAGACTTCTGTTCTGTCCTGGGTGATACAATCAGACCTCTGTGTCTAGAGATCTCAGTATCTGCACCGATCCAGGGGTGAGACTTATGATAAAGGCAGTCTTTGTGGTTCTAGAAGTTCTGTTCCCTCAGTGTCATTTTAATCTATCTTCTGTGGTTGGTGGTCTTAGAAGTTTTAAAATTATTCCACTCATGACCTTTTTCCACCCAAGAAAAAAGGTCGCTGAAATGGAGAGCACACCCAACAGAGTTTGGGGCTTATTTCTAGCTACTGCACTCAGGTAGCACTATTTGCAGGATCATATGTGACACTGAGGATCAAACCTGGGTTAATGATGTACAAGGGAGGCGCCTTACCTGCTGTACTATTATTCCAACCCCTCTATCCAGTTTTAAAATCAGATTTAATACTACTCAAGGGAATGATTATCAGGCCTCATTCATAGCCACGTGTCCTTCTCTGGGTCCAGCAAAGATGCCAAATTCAAATAACCTTCATTCACAGAGTTGTTTATAGAATACTGTAAAATGTGAGGTTTCTCCTGCTGCATCAAACACTAATTCAGGTATTCTCTTGCTCTGTGATTTTTTTAGGTTGTAAAAAAAATGATTTTTATTAAATGCTAGGGGAAAAAAAATCTTGCTCTTGTATCAAACGTAATCAATAAACCTGAAGGAGAAGGGAGCTCAAGGCATTCACAAGACACTTTTAAGATTTAATTGTTCCACCAAATTTTAAGCAAGTAAGAGAAAGAAACTAGATTGCATTTGCCAAATATTTTGCTTTAGGCTTCTAATTCATCTCACTTGCTAGTTCCCAAGGGCTAATGCCAACACTGCAGTACTTGGTACTTTTCAGTTACAAGCAGAGATTGTCTCATGCAAACTAAGAAGCTTCCAGACTCTCTGAAATGGGATTGTTGATCAAAGTCAACTGGACCATGAAATTCTGGGTTCAAGGACAAGAATGACTGGGCTGGATTGAAAGATATTTGACTAACTAAACACAGAATACACCTTCTTGTTTCTTTCTCCAAAGAAGAAAAAACCTGGGCCAGAGAAATAGTACAATATGAAAGCTGCTTATGTAGCACACTGTCTATTTGAGTCTAATTCCCAACACCACCAGGAACTTTCTTTCAGCCCAGAGCTGTAAGAATGCCCTGAGCACAACCAGATGTAGTGCAAAAAAAAAAAAAAAAAAAAAAAAAAAAAAACCAAAAGGAAAGAAAGAAAATTCCTGGGCATCCCACAATGAGGGATATGTGCAGGGTCAGCAGGCATCCAGAAGTCAAAGAAGCACTGACCAGATTCCCTGGAACTGCAAAATTGAGAAGGTTCTAGATGCCTTGAAGTATTCCATTGTGTCTCACAAATTGAGGTAAGCAGTTAGTGTGTCATATATGCTTCCTCTGGCTTGACCACTTGGAAAGGAAAGAACCCATCAGTTTCCTGAAAAAAAAAAAAAAACAGGCAGTCTGGATGCTCCATAGATAGACTGAAGCCAAGCACAATGAGAATGTCTACTGTGCTATCAACAGGCAAATAATTACTCGTCCATTCCAGCCATATACCAGATCAGTAAAGAGTAAAACACTTACCACAGCCAAGAGGGTTGTGTTGCTTTTTGTGGAAATGTATGTTTGCAGAGATGTTTAGGAAAGAGGATTGGGGGTGGTGGTGAGAGAAAATTAGAGAAGCCATTGAGTTTGCTAAAATTAGCACTAAACTATGAAGTTGAGCAGATCTTTACTTCCTACTCTTGGGGCAGTCACACTCTCTACGATTCAGTTTTTTTATCTATCAACAAAGATTAGCAAAGGTTTTGCATGGACCTATTGCTGAAGTGATTAATAAAAGAGTATTTTAAAGTAGCTAGGCATATCCTCAGTACTCAATAAATACTATCTATTACTTTAATAATAATAATTATGAGCTGAAACATATTAGCATATGGAGGAGAGAGGCCATATGAGCTTAGATTCAATGGCCTTCACTGCATTAAAGGAAAGTGAGGGTCCACTGGCCTGCCAAGAGGAAACTTCATAACAAATGAGCCATCCTCCCCAACTCTTTTCAACAAGGCTTCCATATGTGTCCAAACATGATTCTGGAATCTTTCCAGAGGCTTAATTCTAAAGAGCATTACAGTAGTAACATAGCTCCTCTTATGCTCCAGCACTTAGATAAGGAAAAAAAAATGGTGCTATAAATCTAAACCTAAATATTTCAGAAAATCCCTTCTGTGAGGGACTCAAAGATTTTGCATGAAATGAACAGATATCTGATCGACATAGTATACTACTGAAATTTTATAAAAATTAGCATGCCCAGGACTATGCCCTTACCTGGGTTCAATTCCCTGTACCACATGGTCCCCTAGGCATTATTGAGTGCCTTCCTGGAGGTTCAGCACCCACTGTCAAGTTGGCTGGGTATCTCCACACAGCATAGTCTTATAAACATCATATTCTCATGTCCTTTTATTAAACTTATTAAACTATCTGTCAGTTTGTCTAAGATTCACCAGTGGGATATCCAGACTCCTATGAACTGCTTGGGAGTCCCAGGCCCAACAAAAAAATTGATATGCCCAAGCATCAATTTGAAATAAACCCAGTTTATTTAATAAACCCAGTCCATAAACCCAGTTAACCTCTGGATTCTATATTCATCTGTGTGGCTTGTGCAGAATTATGGGTTCTTTGGGGAGTTAAAGATGTTTGCAGAGTTCTAAGTAGAGTGAGTGGTCTACATAATGGTCTGATGAAAAAATTGTGCAAACTTGGCATTATTGTCAGCACCCAGTAGCTACTCAGCTATTGGGAAACAGAAAGGTAGTATATAGCAAAGTGAGTACATGCTGTGCATGCTGGAGGCCCAGTGTTTAAATCCCACACTACATAATTCCTTAAGCACTACTAGGAGCAATGCCAAGGACAGAGATAGGAATCACTTCTGCTAATCAACAAATATACCCCCAAGTAAATAAAAGAATACCAAAAATTTAAGAAAGATTATACATTTAAACCAAATGTACAGCTCCAGCAACAGAACAAGCAGGAGGCATTCAAGGGAAGCCAATGATCAACCAGAAAAGCCTATTGATCCACTGGATTCTATGCTGAGGGTTAGAAACAATACCAAGATTTTTTGCCATTGCAATAAATCATACTTTGGTGTCTATGTCGATATGCTCATCTTTTCCGGGCCAAAAACATAAAGTAAGAATAATCCAGAGAGTGGGCCTCTAAGAGTGCAAGAACCTGGCTAAATACCTCTATGCTCACATATATAAATTCATATATATACATGCATAATTTGATTGGTGCTGGTTAGGCCAGACTTTTATATCTAGAGGTAACTTATTCCCTACTTTCACACCCAACCTCCCTGGCCCTGCCTTTAGGAACCTGTGATAAGAACAACAGCTCTAAATACTAATGGCATCAGCACCACAGGATATGAACTAGGATGAAAGACAAAAGGGGCCTAAGAGAAAGGGTTTCTACCAAGTTGGAGGGATAGGCCCTGACACAAGATCATGAATGGTACATTTTAATATTGCCAAAGGTCAAGTCAAATGCCATGGCTATGCTGGTTAAGGCAGACTTGGACTAGCTTTGGAAAGTCTGTCTGACTAGCCAAAACTCTGAGAAAATAACACTAATGGAATGAAAGGAGTTTAAACTCTTTTCAATGATCTAAAATGCTCACTTTTCTTGCACCAGCACTTCTAGTTCATTTGGGGGAAAAGGGAGGCATGGTGGGGGAGGGGAACTGGACTGGAATTAATAGGGAGCAGGAAAAGGGGTCTGGTCTGTTGGCAATGACCTCCCCACTGGACCACCCAGAAGGCTGTAGCTGCCCTTCAGGGTACTGGCCTTTGTTCTGAACAAGTCACTTCTCAGGTGCCCACCTCCCCCCCACCGCCACCTTGTCTCCTGGTGCCACTGGCAATTTTCCAGATCACTGAGGAGCTGATGGCTTGTTTGTGTCACACTCCTGAAGTTTTCTGCTTCTATTTGCACTCATTCCTGGTCTTTCTGAATAGCAAGCAAGGAAAGGGAGAGCTGAGATCTAAGAACACAGTTTGGATGGACCTTCCAAAGGTGTCAGTGTTCTCAGGAACTCCAGATAAATCTGGGACTGACTGGAGGGAGCTGGCAGTGGGCTGGTAGAAGGGAATACCACTTCTTTGAGGCTGAGAGAGTGCAAGCCCAGGGCTCAGAGGATTGTTTCTGCTGTAGAAAGAAAAGACAGGGCCTTGCAGGCACCTGGACACACTAGTCTCACCATTTCTTAGCAGCCAGCTGGGTCACTGGAGACCTGCCCTCTCTTTTCCACCTACATGTTATTCCAGCCATAAATCCAAGTGACAAGCTTGAACTTTCCTCAATTGACATGTTTACAAGGGAAGTCCGCATTTGACAGGAAAATTAAGCCTATCAATCACTTAACAAGCTCATTAATGAATGGTTCTCTGATCTCTTCTGGTAGCTGGGTTTATTGATTATGGAGGCGGCAGCCTAGGCCCCAACCTCTGTCCCCCTACGCTTTCACCCAGATCCCTACAAGCCCCCATTCTGCCAGATGTTCTGTCCTATGAACCCCCCCACACCCCCTCCCACTATCCTCACCTAAGCTCTGCAGAGGGTTCTGGTTCAGGGTTTATCTGGAGGTCAGACCCCCTCCTGGCTCTGTTCTCTGACAGAACAAAGGGAACAGATGCAGGCTTGGCCTCTGAGCACCCACCCAGCATATGGAAGCTATCTCCTTCGTCCCAGTAATTACCCGGGAGCTTGCTTGTTCAATGGCTTTGGTTTTTATTGCACACAAGCCAACCAATTCCCCAACATAAAACACTTTAACGGTGCCTCCCTCTGGGGTTTCTGGGAGAGGTCCTGTCAGGTATAAAATGTACAGAACCCCCCCTGACAGCCCACAGGAGTGAGACCTTCATGACTTAAAAAAAAATTACATGGAATGGAGGAGGGGATGAGGTGGAAAATGAACAGGACAGGGAAGAAGAGGAAATGAATGTGGAAGGAACCAGCTTTGTGAATGGCGATAAGAAATCAGGATCCTGTTCAGTTTGAACAGATGGCAGAATGGCAGAATGTTCTGGGTCCTCAGGCATGTGTTAAGAGGAGCAGATAAAGGGCTGGAGTGATATAGCACAGTGGGTAGGGCATTTGCCTTGCATGCGGCCAACATGGGTTCAATTCCCGGCATCCCATATAGTCCTCTAAGCCTGCCCGGAGTGATTTCTGAGTGCAGAGCCAGGAGTAACCCTTGAGCACTGCTGAGTGTAGCCCAAAACAAAACTAAACAAAAAGATGGGCAGATAAAGAACTTGAATGGTTGAGAACACAAACAATTGGTTCCCATCTGTAAAAGCCAGGAAAAAAAAGATCTAAAGACTAAATAAGGCATTTGTGTGGAATGAATGTTGAGTATGAGTGTTGGTGCCAGAGAAATCGCATGGAGGTAAGGCGTTTGCTTTGCATGCAGAAGGACGGTGGTTTGAATCCCATATGGCCATATGGTCCTCTGTGCCTGCCAGGGGTGATTTCTGAGAGCCAGGAGTAGCCGTTAACTGCTGCTGGGTGTGACCCAAAAACCAAAAAAAAAAAAAAAAAAGGCGGGGGGGAGGCTGGCTCTTAGTATTAAGTTAATAAAAACAATATCATTACCTCTTGATGTTCTCTCCAGGATATTTCATTGACAACCTTGCTGATGGGTATATGCTCAGACTTGGGGTCAAGAAAATGAAGGAAAAAGTAAGCCACTAGCTGAAAATGGTGAAACTAAGACCCAGCAAACACCTTCTGCCTCCAGCACCTGAACAAGGCAGAAATTGGTTTCACTGAGAGTTTGTTCTAGAAGTTTGTGCTGGGCCACTTAGAGGACATGGAAAAACTAGGGAAAGTAGCCCAGGATGGTAATTCACTTCCTTGGCTTTGCCTTACCAAGGTTCTAGAATGTCTTGGCCTAGAACTTATATCCTTCCAGCTCTGTCTTGTTACTGTGTATCGATGAGTCCTCTTCTATCGTAATTCAAGTCATTGGACTTGGGGAGCCACACTAAAATAGAAGTTCTGCATGATAGCTTCAAGGATCCTGTTTCCAAATAAAGACGTATTCTGAGGTTCCAAATGGATATGTTTTCAGGTCAACCAGTTGACACTGGTCAATCAAGTCAAGGGGGTAAAATAACAGAGGAAGGGAGTCAATCTGGACAACAGAGGGAAGACCCTCCTGATATGCCTCGAACTAAAGACCTACTAGGACATAATGCCTTCAAAGCGCAAGAAAAAGAGTAAAAGCAAGATCTGGGGGAGGGCTATGCTGAGGGAGACAGGGAAGAATTGTATAAAGGTAAATTGCAAATACTAAAAAATATGAAGATGGCAATTTAAGTGTTTAAAATGTGCTCTGGGTAATTCCAAACAAATTTTAAAGCCATTTTCAGACCATAAAATTCTCTGGTCTAAATCACAGGCTCCCAGGCAAGGCCCAGTGTTCAGGCTGCAGTATCTCCCCCAGATGGAGCCTGGCAGGCTTGGGAGTCTCCAACTAATCTGGTAAATGAGTGATGGCTCTACCCCAAGATTGGACATGGACCTCCTTGATTTCTCTAGACAGATGCTCCACTTATAGACTGATTTGTGGGCTCTTCTCCTACTTTCTCTGGGGCTTCTTCCCAGAAGGATGGCATCAGTACAGGAATCGTGGAACCAGCATGCCTCTGATCATGGGTCCAACAATGCTGGACTAAATTTACCTGTTACCCTCTGTACTTTTCAACATAATTCTAGCTAGAAGGCAAAGTCCTCCATAAAAAGCCTTTCTCAAAAGCATATGTCTGGAAAAGTGACTTGTAACCTGCAGCATTCAGCATCTGGCACAACTCATAGACTTTATACTTGTAAGCACCCACAAACCTGTTGAACTGGAAGGAGGGAAGGGAACAGGACACAGAGAGCATCTCCTTCCAAGCCTAAGTAGAAACACAGGCAGAGAAAATAAACAATGCCCAGTGAACAAATGCACAGTATTGTAAGCCCCCATCCACTGAAT